>NC_061513.1:227072598-227101696 GCF_022539505.1 Lolium rigidum | reverse complement strand
TCATGGTGGCGCGCACGGGCACCACTACCACCGGGAGATAGATGATCACACGGCAGTCATGCCGACATTTGTCATTTTTATACAGCCCGGGTATATAATATTTCGCATTGGTTTTTTACAGAGGTAGAAAGTAATCGTTATCTACATTTCAGTTTTTTTCAGTTTTTTTTTGAAACTTTAAAATGTTGATTTCAAAAGGATTAAAAAACAGACTCTATGGAGTCCGTCCTACAAAAGTACGCACTCTACTGAGAGCTACTAGCCTACTACAAGTCAACTACACAATGCACGAGGCATATGGAGATACGTGGGTACCTCGTTTGAAATCTTGGGATAAAATTACCATCGACACTCTCGCTTCCAATTGTTTTTTTTTTTTTTTTTGGCCATCGAGCAGACAAAACTACTTGTAGTAGGTACGTGGGCTTGTCTGTTAAGGCTTAAACAATCTGCCATTCAATTAGAACTAGTGCATCGATCGATCTCATCGTATACTGAAAACTCATCCAAGTGAGTTATCCAACCAGGTACCTGGTGCAGCCGAGGCCGACGTTGTGTGGGAAGATGGTTGCCCTGTAGGCGTTGCCATGGCCGTGGACGGCGTCGATGCCGTAGAGCATGGGGATCCCGAGCCTCGTGGAGAGTGCGCCCCTCTGCATCTCGTTCACCATCCCCACCCACGCCTCCGGCGTCGCGTTCGTCGACGGGACGCTGCCGCCGCCGCTCAGCACGCTTCCTGCAGCCAGAGACCGTTCATGGTTAAGTATACGTACGATTCAAGGATGCTGTGCCTTACGCTTCAACTGTTCAACACACCCTGTGAAGAACGTACCTATGAAGTACTCCCGGACGACGCCGGCGGTAGCGTTCTCGCGCTCGATCTGCGACATCTGCCCGATCTTCTCCGCCAGGGTCATCCGCGCCAACAGGTCGCCGATCCGCTTGTTGAGCGGCTGTTTCGGGTTCTTGTACTTGGCGTAGTCCGCCCCCGCCACCGCCATCAAAATGCAACTACTACTCCATGATAAGAGCAGCAAAACGCTCACTCTGCAGCCACCGGAGAACCCCATAGTTCAGGGTTTGGGTGCAGGGTGCTGTGGCGAACTAGCTTATGGACCTGCTGCCAATGCGAGCATTGAAGGTTGTAGCGGTCGACCCTGCCTTCGCTTGCCCATCCGTGCGTATTTATGTGCCAAGTTAAGCGACCAAGCGCTACAGCAGGACAGAGCTTTGGTAACACAGTCTTGTGTTACCACAGATCCAAAACAGTGTTACAAAGCCATGTAGTAACAGATTTTGAGATGTGTTCCATTAGGCCGTGTTACTAGGTGGTCTACCCAGTCACACATAATAATTGTTACCATATGTTAAAAATTGTGTTACAATTTATGTTGTAGTAACACGCATATTCTGTGTTACTAGATGCGTTGGTAACACATTTCTTTAACTATAGTAACACCGGCAGTGACATATTTTCATAGACGTAGAACATTAATGGTAACATATTTTTGCAACTGTAGTAACATAATTAGTAACATTATTTTTAGCTTCATGGCACGATTAGTAACATAATTGCCACACCTTGTAACACTATGATTTATAGCCTAGTAACACATTTTTTATCTATGGTAATACCAATAGTAACACTACAACATTATTATTGCAACATAATGAATTTATTTTTTGTTATTATTAATCACAAAATTAGGTACCCAATTTATGGAATATATATTTATTTAATAAAATTAATGCACATGTAAAATCAATTCATTACTTAATATGATGCTTGGCGCCATTACAATGTGAGAGAAATTGAAGCACGCATCATTACAATGTAAGAGAAATTGAAGAATATTACACCGTAGCATTTGCATAAGTTCAATGAAAGAAAATATCATCTCAAATGATATTACTCCATACATTTTTCAATCTATCAATGTAAACTGTAACTATTGCTAAGAAAGATCTCCAAAGTTTATTTGCTTATTGATCCAACCAGAGAATTCAGCCGCAACTCAATCCTTCTTTCAAATCTGTAAAATAAAATTGGAAATTATAATTGATGATTAAATGTACATGAATAAGATTCTAAAATATTAGAGGGAAAAAAATAACTCACGGAAGCTGAAGGCCAATCGATTAAGAATTCTAAAAAAAAAGCATCAGAAATTGTATTGGAATCAGATGCTTCCTATACTAATTCCTCACTGTCCATAATAGGTTTGTCTATGCACACTAGTGAGAATTGCGCACCCAACTCAATACCACCGGCTTAGTTGTAGTATCAGTGCTCCGAATAGTAGCATATGCAACATTCCGCTTGTTTGGATAGGTTTAAGTCTTTAGAACTACTTCGGAATCAACCTATATTATGATCAATCAACGACAAGTATGATATATTTGCTTGAAAGCTATGCCAACAAATACACATGGTTACGGTTAAGGTCTTAAGGAAGACTTTCTTGACATTCATTTCGTTACAAACACACATACATGCACTAGTTTTTTTTTTAAGGCTAGCAAGGCATACACCGATTAACATGCAACATCGCCCTCAAAGAGTACTCGTGTCCAGCTGGCGCTACTCGTTGACATGAACAAGGATCAGAAGGAGACTATCTAACTATCATCTACCTCGAAAGTCAAAATAAACACAACATGTTTGTAGCTGCATGCGAAATCCTTAGTGTGTCATGGCAAGGATATCTACTAGACTACACGTTTTATGCTAGTAGACATCACATGTTTAAGTATGTAATATATGCAGGTTCGTAATTATATATTTCTAATAGTACCAGAACACTACTTGCTAATATACAGAATTTCATTGCATGTATTATGGGGTCCTAATTTGGATCATTAATAGTAATAATAAAAGAGAGTCACGCTTAGAAGATTAATGGTAGTAAGCTACCAAGTCAGTATGCAAAGTTCCATTTTAACACAGTAGTAATTACTAACTAAATATCCCCTCAAGAAAATAATAAACGAAGTTGCTTACACAAAAACATCAATTAATTTGCAAATATATTTTCTAATGCTATTTTGGTGATGCTAGGTGTTAAAGGGAAAATCATGTAACTCTAAAAGAAAATAACTCGGCGATTGTAGATATTGTGTGGATATTTACATTGAGTGAAGAAGTATGCGGTTGTATTGAGGGTTTTCAGGGTACTGAGTGTCCGCACTTATTTCTGGTCCCTAATCTTGCAAAAGATTCATCAATTTGATCTCTCATTTTCCTCACCTACAAGAGACAATAATAGTGCATGATATTCATAGCACAGAGCTACAGAAAGCTGCAACTTCCAAAACTCAAAGGCACATAAATATTACATCCGGCACAGAATCAATAAGAGGGTCTTGTGGCGGCGATGAATTTTGTTGAATGAGTAAATGATTGTATTATCATGTTCCACATCCTCGTTCGGTGACACGGAAATGTTAAGCAAGTAATTATTTTATATTCTAGTTAGAAGTGTATGAGTACTTGAAGTGAAAAGGTTAACTAAGAAAAAAATAGCTAACTGAGAACTGTGCAGAAACAACGGCACACAGCAGGATTGTTTCATCAGTTTCTTCCTAGTTTCTCATGCTTGTGTGCGCATGTCACCTAGCCAATGTTCTAGTACTAGTTAAGAACCGGGAGTTTTGTGCACAGTTAACTGTTAGACTCTGCAAGTCTAACACTGACAAAAAGAAGGCCTAAGTGTAAACTGTACATTCATGTATTGCTGATTTATAATCAGTTAAGACCTAGAATGTATAGATATAGTTGACTAATTTTGAAGAAATTGTTGCTAACTGAAAATCTAGGATACAGACATATTGGTTTAGGCACACAAATTTTGGATTCAAGTATAGAATCCATGTAGAGTTGGACTAGCAGAGGGAAAAGTGTAGGTGTAGGTTATCGGGATTGCAACCAGATTGGTTTTTCATCTTGAAACGAAATAACCAGATTGGCGGGGCAAAAGCATTTTACTTTCTTTAACAGATTTATTGATCAAATTTGCAGAATATCAACCTCTAATAAAGTAAGAAAATATGTCAAGGTCCCTAGGGTGAATGTGCGTGTATCTACTATCTTACCAGCAGCACCTCTATCATTTATAATGTCGACAAATTTCAGATGAAATTAAAATAAAGTACATACAATTTTTTTCTAGATGGACAAGAGCATATCTTTTCACTCATCAAATATCCAGTGACAATTAAAATTTCCAATAGACTTGAACTCATAGCATATAAACGAGGGAAGGGGAAAGGAGAATCAACCTAGTTACAAGTTTGCAGTGACATGGAAATCAATCGGAACAGGTTGTGGGCGTGTCCTCTGCAATTTGGATCGTAGAACAGAACAATCCTATTAAAAAACATGTGAGTGGATGCTATTCCGGTCTTGGCGATGGAGGGGAACAGATCGAGCCCTCAGGTGCAACCAAGAAGAGGGGAATAGAGTTCCCGGTGCGATTGGGAGGAGGGTGATGTAGTCGGCGTCTCAGAGGTGGATTGAGGCGCGGTGGTGGTGAGCAGTGCAGGGCGCCGCGCCCCGTCGGTCGGCATCTCGGAGGTGGAGGCGGCACTATGGTGGAGGTCAGTGGGGGCGGCGCGGTGGTTGGTTGTTGGCGGCGGAGGAGGCGATGCGGTGGAGGGCAGTCGGGAGCGATTTAGTTATGCGTAGATGAGTGTTTTTAGGGGGGAGATTGATTTGGCAAAGAGATTAATTAGAGGGTCAATATATATGAGCTGTCAATGGAGGGAAAATTGTATATTAGCGGGGATGACTAAAATTTTCCCGCCGCTGGTTTTCCTCCGGATCAAAATAAGATTGACAGAGCAAAATGATTAGTTATTTTTTTAAAAAAACCATGTACAATTGGTCAAATTAGTTGAATATCCACCTTTAAATATAAATAAAATACATCAATATCCCTATTTAGAGGATGCTTGAGGATAAAACCACAAAGGGAAGCCGGGGGAGGGGTGACGACCAAGTGTGCCTAGAAACTTTGGATTGAATGTAATTATAGTAAAATACAAAGCATTTTTTCTCTGAATTAAGACGAATCTATAGATTAAAACAATATTTAGAATCGTTCGAAGTTTCTCTAACTAGCATGCAAAATAATATGACAACAACCAAGGCAACATGATGGTGGTCAACGTGTTGCTCATAAAAACAGATTCATGACGTACAAATTTCGAGTAAGTGGAGAAACTCTATGTCAAAACAAGATGGTTTATTTTGTTGTTGTTTGTAATTAATTTATCATGCATTTTAGTATTAAAATTCGTGATGTATTTTCCTAGAACCTGATTGGATGTTGAGGGGCCGACCCTCCTGGTAACTTTTTGGGCGAGTTGTAGTGCCCTCGGAAAACCTTGTATGTAGGATGTATTTTTTTGCGAAATACAGGCGGTGACGCTTACAAATATGAGCATATAATAACCCCTATGAACGCATGCACACCCTACCCCTATGATCATCTCCGAGAGACCCGAGTCTAAGAAACTTTACCCAACGGGTTCGTAGATTGAAGAAGTCACCACATGCGCGTCGCTATCAATGGGAATGCCGCCTCCCACCGAAGAATATTCCGCATTTATGATACACCAAAGTGTCAAACCTTGGTTTTGAACTCTGCTGGGCTTGGGGTGCCATTGCCCTCCTAACCATCCAACCACATGTTGGTTCGTAGGAAGCAATTTATAAAAGTGAGATTCGCCGCCTCCATCCATCTACAGTTCAAAGGAATTTTTTCTTGAAGTTGCACCAAGGACCCCTATGTGTTTTGGGATGATTAATGACAAGGTATGTCATACGAACAAAAGGGGTACTTGGCGAAGTTGTGGAAAGAACACATTGCAAAAGTCCCAAATATTTCCTCCCGAATTTGTTTCTGCTCGAGGCATAGGTCGGGGAGGCGTTGGACGCGCTGCTACTTGCGGAGTAGATTCGGGGAGGCATTGGTCGGAGATTTTGCTCGAGGAGGTCGAGGAGGCTCCGGTCGAAGCTAGTTTGTAATAGAATAAATATATCCAATACTATTTTGAATTTTTGATGCATGCATATTAAGTGTCCCCGTTTAAAGTTTGACCCCAGGCCACCGAAAACTCACCATAAGCCTTCTAATAGAGCTGTAACACTATAGAAACACATGATTATGTGTTACTTGCACTAAAGCTTGTAACACACTCACACCAACACATATCTCTGTGTTACTATGCCAATGTACTTTGTATCACATTACCTCCGACAAATATTTATATGTTACACCGTCGATATCGTTGTAACATAACATTAGGCCTTACATAAGTTGTGTTACTATCGGTCGTTGGTACACAAGTTATGTGTTACTTTGATTTCACCCGTAACATATTTTACTATGTGTTACATGATTGTGTTACCAAAGCTCTGTTCTGTTGTAGCAAGGGCCTGTATAGAATTTCAAATACTAGGCTCCAACGACCGCCTTTAGTATTTGATTTGGGGTTTTGCGATGGTGTGTGAAATGTCCATGCCAATAGTTTTCGGAATGCAAACAGAGTACTGCTAGTTCTAGATGATACACCTATTCGGCGTACAGCGCCGGATGAGGTGTTTGCAGCCCGCGAGATGACGCGGCGCTTTTCATGTGCTCTATTTTCCAGCGCGCGACTATGCGGTAGTTTTTGCAGGAGCTCTAATTTCCACCGCGCGGCAATTAATATCAAAAGATATCAATTGCATCTAATCTCTGCAACAACACAACACCCTAATAGCAGTACGGATGCAGACAGCCAAAAAAAAACTAAGAAATAAAAGTCCCGCCACAGTATCCTAGGTCTAGCAACAACAACACATTCTCCACCAAGACAACACCTGAAATACAGACTCTCCAAAAGCGATGCCTCCAAGGAGGGAACGAGTGCACTAGAGCTGTCGTCGCCCGATCAAAGATCTTAGGTTTTCACCCTGAAGATAGTCCTCGCTCTCAAAATAATGCCTCCAACAAGGTCATTGCCAGACACAACCAGTTAAGGCTAGACCTTGGGTTTTCACCCTGAAAGGTAGGACTCTGAACTTCACCTGTGCTGCCGCCCCAATTTCATACCACTGCTGCGAATCCCGAAACACCAAGCAAGTTCCTCAACATCGCAAAGACATGGACCTTCTATAGCTAATCCCCGAATCCCGCCTTCATGATATTCTCTGCTTTGACTTCACCATGGACCAAAAATCACTTGATGTCAACTCAGAGCAGAGGTTCATGCCACTCCCTCCGAAACCAAGCGGTCGGAATAAAAGCATGGGTGCGCGCGACCGAATACCACCCGAATCTGTGAACTCCAGGTAAAAGATGCACAGTTCCATTCACTATCGGAGCCTTCTGGAACTCATCACTCCGGCTAGATGAAGAAACATCGGCATCCAGAATGTCTTCATCTTCGCGAAAGAAGAACCCTAGGACCACCATCATGAAAGCCGGAACGGACGGCACCCACACCGCCGCCATGACTGGGAACCACGGTCCATCTTCCTCCTCCAACTCTGCTGGTGGAGGTCGGCAGCCGTCAGGATAGCACCTACGCACGCCCACGACACGGAGATGGCCGGTTGCTGCCCGCCAGGATAGCCTGGCCGAGCCTCATTGCTGCCGCCGCTTGACCATGTACCTTGCCACCCGCCACACCACCGTGTCCCCCGCCATGATCCAGCTGATGTAGCTGAAGGCCACCACAACCAGACCCGCCGTCCACCGTCGCCGCCCCTGAAGGACCCCGCCTCCGCGCGAAGGGGAATCCATGGGCGCGCCACCACCGCCCTGCCTTTGGCAGCCGGGCGCGGCCGCCACCGCCAACCCCGACGGCGTCAGCGGCCGGGAAGAGGAAGATCAGCTGCCCTTTCTTGGGTTTGGGTCGTCGCCTGGAGCCGCCTCGCGCGAGACGACCCGGGGCGAATATCAGGTGGGGAGGGAGGAGAGGGGGATGGAGGGGACGGTGGTGGAGGGTGAAGGGGCGACACCGCAGGGAGGGGTTGGGTGGGGATGGAGGCATCGGCTGGGTGCGGAGGGAGGCGGCGGCTGGGTGAGGTTCCTATCTATATACCTAATAATAAAGCAAAAAAGGTTTACACCGTCCATTTTTTTATTACCCCTTTTTTATGGAATTTACAGACTCTGCCACCGCAAAAATCAAACAACTGTTTGTGTCGTCGGCAACAAAAAGTAAAAAGATCGACTGTGTTGCCCCTTGGTGCTCCTTCCTTCACTGCGCCGACCAGATTCCGTCCCCGACCAGTCGATCACACCACCCTTGCCCCCTTCGTCCATCGTGCCGGCCCTAGCTCCACGCCGCTCAAGGTCGCTGCCTGCTTCCCTGCTCCACGCCGCGCGTCGTTTGTCTACTCGAAAAATACGCACGACCAGTGAGATCCCAGTGTCGAGATCTAGCTAGAATCCAGGCCCGCGCTGCTGCTGGCCGGTGTGAAAGCGCTGGCCTGGGCGGAGGAGTCGTGGGATACCGGCCACACCATCTGTTGAACATGCAGGCGCTCCGGCCCGAGTTAGGCTAGGGAGGGAGGAGGGTGCAATCGCGGCGGCGCTCGCATACGGCATCGAAGTAAACAAAGCAGCTAGCATCTGGGTCATGCGAGACATCTCACCTTGCATCGCGACCAGAGCGGCCGAGGTGTCGGCGGAGGCTTGCTCGTGCTCGTAGACGCGGCGGCGGATGGCGCGGACCTCACGCGGAAGCCGGGCCATGCGTTGTTCATCCTCGGGATCATCTTCCTCCGTCGTGGCGACGCGGCCTTCGCCACGGGTGCGGCGCTCGCGTGAGACGGATCGGGATCTGGTGTCTGCTGGCATGGTGGCGGAAGATGGGGTAGGAGGGTGGGTAGTTTGATGGAGCGGTGAAAGGGAGGGAGGGATTCGTCTCGCTCTGATACCACCTTGTCAGGACCCGGAGGTCAAGACTTGGCCATGGCCGGAGAAGGGGAAGAAGGTGGAGCTCCGGTGGCTCAGATCTACACAACTAAGTAAAGGTAAAGTGCAAAGCTGAAGGATAAATTAGGGTTTTCATTATGCGTGCCTCCCATCCTCCCTCTCCTACTCTTTTTATATCCAAAGAGCAGGACCACACAGATTAACAGGTTTGGTGCTTATTACAATCTTAAACACGCTTAGCGCGCAAAAAAGGTAGTTCGAAAAGGTAAAGACATCCTAGCCGTTGATCTTCGAAGAGGGCGATCCGGGCCTTCCGTTGCTGATGAACGTTGCTATCATTGACTGGTCCTGACACCACCAAGAGATTGTGATCATCAAATTCCCTTGTTACCTGATGCCAAACCACCTAACATCAGGCCTTACAGAATGTCACACAGCCAAAAGAATGTTGTTGAACAAGTGATCAAGGAAATGTTAAAAAACAAGGAGATTAGGCTCAGCAAAAGCCCTTTCTCTTCTCCTGTGATATTGGTTAGAAAAAAGGATAAATCTTGGCGACTCTGTGTGGACTTCAGAGCCCTCAATGCCTTAACTACCAAGAACAAATTTCCAATCCCTGTCATAGAGGATTTACTGGATGAACTACAAGGAGCAATTATTTTCTCCAAGTTTGATTTAAAATCTAGATACCACCAGATAAGAATGCATGAGGCAGACATACACAAGACTGGATTCTCCACACATCTAGGGCACTATGAGTATTTGGTCATGCCTTTTGGCTTGTGCAATGCACCTGCCACCTTCCAGGAGCTAATGAACACCATATTCTCTAAATACCTGAGACAGTTTGTTCTGGTATTTTTTGATGACATCCTCATATACAGCAAATCACCAGAAGAGCACATAGAACACCTGAAGATTGTGCTCAACATTCTCAGAATGCATGACCTCAAAGCAAAAATCTCTAAGTGCCATTTTGAACAGCCACAGATAGAATACTTGGGACACATTATCTCTGGCAAAGGGGTGGCTACTGATCCATCCAAGATACAAGACATCCTCAATTGGCCAGTCCCTCAGTGCATCAAACAATTAAGAGGATTTCTGGGCCTCACTGGCTACTACAGAAGATTCATTCCTGGGTATGCACACATTTGTCAACCATTGCATGCTGTCTGAAGAAGAATGCCTATCAGTGGACTTCTGAACAAAACAAGGCTTTCGAACAACTGAAGCAAACCATGTCACAGCCACCACTATTGGCATTACCTGACTTCAAGCTCCCCTTCATCTTAGAAACTGATGCTTGCCACACAGGTATAGGAGCTGTACTCATGCAACAGTCAAGACCATTGGCATATTTCAGCAAAGGCTTGGGCCCTACAAATGCAGAGAAATCAGTATATGAAAAAGAAGCCATGGCTATTCTGGAAGCATTGAAGAAGTGGAGACACTATTTCTTGGGGAACAAACTGATCATCAGGACTGATCAAAGCAGTATAAAATACCTAGCAAGCCAGAAACTCTTAGAGGGGATACAACACAAACTAATGTTGAAGCTACTGGAATTCGACTTCTCCATCCAGTACAAAAAAGGGGTGTGAGAATAGGGCAGCAGACGCACTGTCAAGGAAATTCCAACCTGTGGAACACACACTACCAGAAGCAACTCAACAAACCACTTGCAGTGCCATCACTCTAGCAACTCCAACCTGGGCAACAGATATCACTAACTCCTACATAGGAGACACTGATTGCTCCAAACTGCTACAAGAAGTTGCTATCAACCCTACCAGCCATGCAAACTACACAGTACAAGCTGGAATATTGAGATTCAAAGGAAGAATGGTTATTGGTTCCTCCACTGACCTCAGGAAGAAACTATTTGATACCTTTCATTCCTCTGCTACTGGGGATCACTCAGGCAACAAAGTTACTTACCAGAAACTGAAACAACTATTCTTCTGGCCCAAGATGAAGCAACACCTGGAACAACTAATAGCTGCTTGCCCTGTGTGTCAAATTTCAAAGACTGAAAAAGTGCAATATCCTGGCTTGCTAGATCCACTCCCAATTCCAGAAACAAAATGGGGAGCCATCAGCATGGATTTTGTAGAGGGCCTACCCAAGTCCCATGGGAAAGGTGTCATCCTGGTGGTAGTAGACAGACTGACCAAGTATGCTCATTTCCTCCCTCTAGCACATCCATACACTGTACAAAAAATTGCTCACATCTTCATGGACAATATCTTGAAGCTCCATGGTCCCCCTACCGTGATAATCACGGACAGAGACAGAATATTCCTCAGCAAATTGTGGACTGAAATCTTCTCTGCCATGAAAATTTCCTTGCACTTCTCCATTGCTTACCACCCAGAATCAGATGGGAAGACTGAGAGGGTCAATCAATGTATGGAACAGTACCTAAGATGCATGGCTTTTCAGGAACCAAAAAAGTAGAGTGAGTGGCTACCTGCTGCAGAATTCTGGTACAACACCAGCTTCCACACAGCCATCAAGATGTCTCCCTTTGAAGCCCTCTATGAGCATCCTCCACCCTTACTGACAGAGTTACCTACTCTGACAACACTATCAACAGAGGCTCAACAAACCTTGGGGGAAAAAGAGAAAATGATCACTGTATTGCAACAAAACCTGGCAAAAGCACAGCGCACCATGAAGAAATATGCTGATCAAAACAGAACGCCTAGAAGCTTTCTCCTTAGTGACATGGTGTATCTAAAAATGCAGCCACATAGAGAAACTGCCTTGGGCAGGGGAAATCCTCTGAAACTCGCCTCCAAGTGGTACGGGCCATTCGAAGTCATCCAGACAGTGGGTCGTCGGGCATATAAGCTGCAATTGCCGGCGGGTACTCTGCTCCACGATGTCTTCCACGTTAGCAATCTTAAGAAGCACATCGGGGATATTGCGGTGCCAAACCCTAGGCTGCCACTGCTCACACCGACTGGTAAGCTCAAACTCTCCCCCCTAACAATCCTGCAGCGTCGCCAGGTACCACGGAGCAACGGCGAGTACTACGTAGCCGTTCCACAGTGGTTGATCCAGTGGGAAGGTCTGACGGCAGAGGAGGCAACATGGGAAGACGCGGACTTCGTGCAAGCAACGTTCCCGGCGTTCAAGCCCCGAAGTCTTATCTTCAGGGGGGAGCAGTGTCAGGACCCGTCAATGACAGCGACGTTCATCAGCAACGGAAGGCCCGGATCGCCCTCTTCGAAGATCAACGGCTAGGATGTCTTTAACTTTTCGAACTACCTTTTTCGCGCGCTAAGCGTGTTTAAGATTGTAATAAGCACCAAACCTGTTAATCTGCGTGATCCTGTTCTTTGGCTATAAAAAGAGTAGGAGAGGGAGGATGGGAGGCACGCATAATGAAAATCCTAATTTATCCTTCAGCTTTGCACTTTACCTTTACTTAGTTGTGTAGATCTGAGCCACTGGAGCTCCACCTTCTTCCCCTTCTCCGGCCATGGCCAAGTCTTGACCTCCGGGTCCTGACATTGTGGAGAGGTACAGGACCTGTCGCCATTGGGGAAATAGCAGCAGGGGCGTCGCACGCTTTCTAGCGGCCGGGGGAGAAGTTAGCTCATCTGGCTGGTGTCTAGGTGTAGGGGCAAGGGGAAATTCGGGCGCATAAAGAGAGCTTGGCATATCCGGGAGGGAGATGCTGGCCTGGGCGCTCGCCAAGGCGACAGCCGCCGGCGCCGGCTTCCCAGGAGGCGGCGTGGGTATGGATTTGTAGGACAAGCGCGACTTCAGGGTCATCCTGGACATTCTCACAGGCCGTTCGCCGGAGGAGACGACCTTCGTTTTGCATCTCCCTTCCCGTAGGTGAAAAAGATTGGGCAGGAATTGAACAAATTTGATCCCAAATTAACACATCTGGCGTTCTGAAGTGCACGGGAGAAGAACCTTATCCTTTTGCTTTCTTAATTTTGTCCTTCACTTTTCTGATAGTTACTGATAAGCTCATCTCCGTCTCCTCCTACTATTTTTTTTTACACTATGTAGTATAGGCAGGATTCATCAGATCGATTTTGCGCAAACTGTTGATGCACGTAGCCACAAAGAAATCTTGTCCGACTGCATGAAGACCTACTATTGGTTATTACTAAATATTTTGTCCAGTCTACTTAATAGATGGATGCATGATAAATATGGTCTACATATGTAGGTTAACATGTAAGAGTCACTCTAACGGATCACCTAAACATGCAAACTGAAAAAGGGGAGCACAGGCGACTGAAAATAAAATTTGCAGGTTCAAATTCGTTGGCGCAGATCGAAGACGGTAAACTGAAACTGAACTTTTGAAATTTTGCACTCGCGGCAAAATTCAAACAAAAACACGAGCTTGATCATAGATAGTCTGGCGCGAGCGATCCAGACTTCATTAACACACATATGCAGCGATCCAAAATCTACGGAGGAGCGTGGCCGTGACCAAGACCGAAATCGAGCTTCCTCGGCGGGAGCTTTAGGGCGTGGCGGCGCTGGGGTAGCGACGACATCAATCCTAGGAGAGGTCGATCAGGTCCACCGGCTCGAGCTTGACGAGCGCCTCCTCCCTCTCCCTTGCCATGCGCGCTTCGACGAGCGCGACAACCCTACACCGCTCCGACTGCTTGCGGATGATCTCCGCCTCGCGCACGAGCTCGACATGGGTGAGGGGTGTAGCCGTCATCCCAACCTCCGCATCCCCCTCCCCCAACCCCAAAGTTGCCGCGACGGGAAGGCATGGCGCTGATTTGGTGTTTCTCAGCTAGGAATTGTCCGTCAGACTTTTGGTTCGGGTGGCAGCGAAGCTATGGTTCGTCCGGGTAGGAAATGCAGGTTCGGGCCGGGTCATCCTCTCCAGTCGCTTGATACTGACCCAACGATCGATTTCATGGGCCACATAAAACATTTTCACGGGCCGATCCAGAGTACAGGCTCCGCCAGCACCACCAACCGTTCGCGAAATTGAGTTCTCACCAGAATTTTATAGTTTTATCCATTTTAGAGGGTTCGTTGGAGTTGATCTAAGTCCAGTCTACTTAATAGGTGGATGCACGATAAACATGGTGAACGAGAGAAGTGTATATATGCAGGTTAGTCTTGTTTGAAATATTTATTTTCTCCATGATGGTGTTGTTGATGGTGTTGTTGTATGCACAATTGCACATGCATGTTTCCTATGCAAATTATCAGGTCTAGCATTTTCCTATATGCGTTGCATGAAAATAGAAATAATATAGAGAAATTTTCATCTAAATTATTTTGAGTATCACATATTTAAATTACTTTGTATTTTTTATTGAAAATGTATTCTTTTCCCGTAGCAACGCACGGGTACGTTTGCTAGTTTATACTTAAGGCCATGTTGGTCCTGGTACTCATGCAATTTATCTTGAGAACTATGCTTTAATCTTAACCAAGATTAAAAATCTTAGTACTCATGCTAAATAGTTGTGTGCATCCTTGATTGGTGCAGAGGCTGGGAAGTGAAATTCTTCCTATTTTTATAAAAACATAGGTATAAAGCCGAAACATAGTTCAACACAACCAACATATCACAAAGGAAAAAAGTCCAAAATAAACCTTAAATTCGTAAACGTTAGCTAAACTTGAACCCTGAAATCTTAATCCTTGAAATTGGCACACCGAACTTCTGTATCCCGATCTATTTCAAACTTGGAGAAGTTTCAGCTAGGATTCGCTGACGTGGCATGCTATCGCTTCTATTAGTATTACTTTTTCCTAATTCCTTTTTTCTTTTCTTTATTTTCCTAACAACCGCTTGGAACTGGACCAAGACCGACACAGACAGAGAGCGCCGTGGCGGTCGTTGATGGTGTCGTCGCCGCGGCCATCCCGAAGCCTAAGAGCATCTCTAATCGCGTCCCCCAAACCGTCTCTCAAAGCGCATCGGATCGAGCGTTTGGGGAGGTGTTTTGTTCGTGCCGCGTTGAGGGGACGTCGCTCCCCAGCCGCGTCCCCCAAACACCGCCCCTAAATATTAAAATATTTTTTTATGTTTTTGCATTTTTATTTCAATAAAGAGAAGAAATATTCCACAAACTAATACATAATTTGGAATGTGGTTTACATGAAGATATAGTTTGGAACATGGTTTTTCACAAACTAATACATAGTTTGAACCATGGTTGACACAAATATAAAAGATTGCAAAAAAACTAAACCTAACTAGGCCGGACATCGGAGGTTTCGTGTGTTCGCTGCCAAGAAAGAACACTCGAGGGCACACCCAGTCACCCAAACTGGAAAATCCAGCTAGTGAGGGTTGATGTCTACGGGTGCTTCTATTCTTGTAGACAGTGTTGGGCCTCCAAGAGCAGAGGTTTGTAAAACAGCAGCAAGTTTCCCTTAAGTGGATCACCCACGGTTTATCGAACTCAGGGAGGAAGAGGTCAAAGTTATCCCTCTCAAGCAACCTTGTAATCACGATACAAGAAGTCTCTTGTGTCCCCAACACACCTAATACACTTGTCAGATGTATAGGTGCACTAGTTCGGCGAAGAGATAGTGAAATACAAGTAGTATGGATGTATATGAGTGGTAATAACAATCTGAATAAAATATGGCAGCGAGTAAACATGCAACAGAACAGTAAATAAACGGAGTTTTGATGCTTAGAAACAAGGCCTAGGGATCATACTTTCACTAGTGGACACTCTCAACTTTGATCACATAATAAAACCACTCTACACTCTCTTGTTGGATGATGAACACCGCTAATTGCGTAGGGCTACAAGAGCACCTCAATGCCGGAGTTAACAAGCTCCACAACATTCAATGTTCATAGTTAAATAACCTTAGAGTGCATGATAGATCATTGCAATTACACCAAGTACTAACATAGCATGCACACTGTCACCATCACACTATGAAGGAGGAATAGATCACATCAATACTATCATAGCAATAATTAACTTCATAATCTACAAGAGATCACAATCATAACCTACGCTAAGTACTACACGATGCACACACTCGTCACCATTACACCGTGGAGGAGGAATAGACTACTTTAATAACATCACTAGAGTAACACATAGATGAATAGTGATACAAAACTCATATGAATCTCAATCATGTAAGGCAGCTCATGAGATCATTGTATTGAAGTACATAGGAGAGAGATTAACCACATAGCTACCGGTACAACCCTTAGCCTCGATGGAGAACTACTCCCTCCTCATGGGAGACAACAGCGGTGATGAAGATGGCGGTGGTGTCGATGGAGATGCCTTCCGGGGGCACTTCCCCGTCTCGGCAGCGTGCCGGAACAGAGACTCCTGTCCCCCAGATCTTGGCTTCGCGATGGCAGCGGCTCTGGAAGGTTTCTCGTACCGTGGCTTTTCCGTCTCGAGGTTTTAGGTCAGGGACCTTTAAATAGGCGAAGAGGCGGAGTCGGAGGGCTGATGAGGCGACGACACAGTAGGGGGCGCGGCCCACCCCCTGGCCGCGCCAGCCTATCATCTGGGGCCCACAGGGCTCCCCTCTGGTTGCTCTCGGGTGTTCTGGAAGCTTCGTGGAAAAATAGGATGCTGGGCGTTGATTTCGTCCGATTCCGAGAATATTTCCTTACTAGGATTTCTGAAACCAAAAACAGCAGAAAACAGGAACTGGCCCTTCGGCATCTCGTCAATAGGTTAGTTCCGAAAAACGCATAATAATGACATATAATGTGTATAAAACATGTGAGTATCATCATAAAAGTAGCATGGAACATAAGAAATTATAGATACGTTTGGGACGTATCAAGCATCCCCAAGCTTAGTTCCTACTCGCCCTCGAGTAGGTAAACGATAACAAAGATAATTTCTGAAGTGACATGCTATCATAATCTTGATCATACTATTGTAAAGCATATGAGATGAATGCAGCGATTCGAAGCAATGATGAAGACAATGAGTAAACTAATGAATCATATAGCAAAGACTTTTCATGAATAATACTTTCAAGACAAGCATCAATAAGACTTGCATAAGAGTTCATAAAGCAATAAATTCTTAGTAGAAAGCATTGAAGCAACACAAAGAAAGATATAAGTTTCAGCGGTTGCTTTCAACTTCAACATGTATATCTCATGGATAGTTGTCAACACAAAGCAATATAACAAGTGCAATAGGTAAACATGTAAGAACCAATGCACACAGTTGATACAAGTGTTTGCTTCTAAGATAGAAAGAATGGGTAAACTGACTCAACAATAAAGTAAAAGAAAGGCCCTTCGCAGAGGGAAGCAGGGATTAAATCATGTGCTAGAGCTTTTTAAGTTTTGAAATCATATAGAGAGCATAAAAGTAAAGTTTTGAGAGGTGTTTGTTGTTGTCAACGAATGGTAGTGGGCACTCTAACTACCTCATCAAACGGACTTTCAAAGAGCGGCTCCCATGAAGGACGTTATCTCTACCAGCAAGGTAGATCATCCCTCTTCTCTTTTGTTTACACATGTATTTTAGTTTTATTTATGGTTGACACTCCTCCCAACCTTTTGCTTACACAAGCCATGGCTAACCGAATCCTCGGGTGCCTTCCAACATTCACATACCATGAAGGAGTGTCTATTTGCAAAATTAAGTTGCTTACTGATGAATCAGAGCAAAACATGTGAAGAGAATTATTAATGAAGGTTGATTAATTGGGGGCTAGGAACCCCGCGCCAGCTCTTTTTGCAAAATTATTGGATAAGCGGATGAAGCCACTAGTCCATTGGTGAAAGCTGCCCAACAACATTGAAAGATAAAACACCACATACTTCCTCATGAGCTATAAAACATTGACACAAATAAGGAGTAATAAAGTTTTGAATTGTTTAAAGGTAGCACATGAAGTAATTTACTTTGGAATGGCAGAGAAATACCATGTGGTAGGTAGGTATGGTGAACACAAATGACATGGTTATTGGCTCAAGGATTTGGATGCACGAGAAGAATTCCTCTCAATACAAGGCTAGGCTAGCAAAGTTGTTTGAAGCAAACTCAAGTATAAAACGGTGCAGCAAGACTCACATATGAACATATTGCAAGCATTATAAGACTTTACATCGTCTCCTTGTTGTTCAAACACCTTAACAAGAAAATATCTAGACTCTAGAGAAACTAATCATGCAAACCAAATTTTGACAAGCTCTATGTAGTTCTTCATTAATGGGTGCAAAGTACATGATGCAAGAGCTTAAACATGATCTATATGAGCACAACAATTGCCAAGTATCAAATTATTCAAGACATTATACCAATTACCACATGAAGCATTTTCTGTTTCCAACCAAATAACAATTAACGAAGCAGTTTCAACCTTCGCCATGAACATTAAGAATAAAGCTAAGAACATATGTGTTCATATGCAACAGCGGAGCGTGTCTCTCTACCACACAAGCATGTATTTATTCAGAGAATGAAAATAACAAAACGAAAATAAAAGCACACAGACGCTCCAAGTAAAGTACATAAGATGTGACGGAATAAAAATATAGTTTCAAGAGAAGAAACCTGATAAGTTGTCGATGAAGAAGGGGATGCCTTGGGCATCCCCAAGCTTAGATGCTTGAGTATTCTTGAGATATGCAGGGATGAACCACGGGGGCATCCCCAAGCTTAGACTTTTCACTCTTCTTGATCATATTGTATCATCCTCCTCTCTTGACCCATGAAAACTTCCTCCACACCAAACTTAAAACAAACTCATTAGAGGGTTAGTGCATAATCGAAAATTCAAATGTTCAGAGGTGACACAATCATTTTTAACACTTCTGGACATTGCTCAAAGCTACTGGAAGGTAATGGAACAAAGAAATCCATCCAACACAGCGAAAGAGGCAATGCGAAATAAAAGGCAGAATCTGTCAAAACAGAACAGTCCGTAAAGACGAATTTTAAAGAGGCACCAGACTTGCTCAGATGAAAATGCTCAAATAGAATGAAAGTTGCGTACATATCTGAGGATCACGCACGTAAATTGGCAGATTTTTCTGAGTTACCTACAGAGAGGCAGATCGAAATTCGTGACAGCAAGAAATCTGTTTCTGCGCAGTAATCCAAATCTAATATTGACTTTACTATCAAAGACTTTACTTGGCACAACAATGCAATAAAATAAAGATAAGGAGATGTTGCTACAGTAGTAACAACTTCCAAGACACAAATATAAAACAAAAGTACTGTAGTAAAATAAAGACATGGGTTATCTCCCAAGAAGTGCTTTTATTTATAGCCATTAAGATGGGCTCAGCAGTTTTAATGATGCACTCGTAAGAAATAGTAGTTGAAGCAAAATAGAGCATCAAGAAGCAAATTAAAAACAAATTTAAGTCTAACCCACTTCCTATGCATAGGAATCTTGTAAATGAACAAATTCATGAAGCATAATGCAACAAGCGTAGAAAGATAAAACAAGTGTAACTTAAAAAATTTCAGCACATAGAGAGGTGTTTTAGTAACATGAAAATTTCTACAACCATATTTTCCTCTCTCATAATAACTTTCAGTAGCATCATGAGCAAACTCAATAATATAACTATCACGTAAAGCATTCTTATCATGAGTCTCATGCATAAAATTATTACTCTCCACATAAGCATAGTCAATTTTATTAGTTGTAGTGGGAGCAAATTCATAAAAGTAGCTATCATTATTATTCTCATTATCAAATATAGGAGGCATAGTATAATCATAATCTAATTTATCCTCCATAGTAGGCGGCACAAAAATACCACTATCATTATAATTATCATATATGGGAGGCATATCATAATCAACATAAACTTTCTCCTCAATACTCGGAGGGCTAAAGAGATCATTTTCATCAAAACCGACCTCCCCAAGCTTAGAATTTTCTATATCATTATCAAAAATGGTGTTCAAAGCATTCATACTAATATTACTACTAGCATGCAAATAAGGTTCCATAGGTTTTTTAATTTTCGCATTAAACCATTCATGTCTTGACTCAGGAAATAGTACAAAAAACTCACAGATGTTTTCCATTATGCCTTACTAGTGTAAACAAGAAACAAAAAGATGCAATTGCAGGATCTAAAGGAAATAGCTTCGAGCACTCACACACCGGCAACAAGACTAGGAAATAGCTTAGAAGTCGGAGGATGTGAATACCTTTTACCTTACCTCCCCGGCAACGGCGCCAGAAAAGTGCTTGATGTCTACGGGTGCTTCTATTCTTGTAGACAGTGTTGGGCCTCCAAGAGCAGAGGTTTGTAAAACAGCAGCAAGTTTCCCTTAAGTGGATCACCCAAGGTTTATCGAACTCAGGGAGGAAGAGGTCAAAGATATCCCTCTCAAGCAACCCTGCAATCACGATACAAGAAGTCTCTTGTGTCCCCAACACACCTAATACACTTATCAGATGTATAGGTGCACTAGTTCGGCGAATAGATAGTGAAATACAAGTAGTATGGATGTATATGAGTGGTAATAACAATCTGAATAAAATATGGCAGCGAGTAAACATGCAAAAGAACAGTAAATAAACGGAGTTTCAATGCTTAGAAACAAGGCCTAGGGATCATACTTTCACTAGTGGACACTCTCAACTTTGATCACATAATAAAACCACTCTACACTCTCTTGTTGGATGATGAACACCACTAATTGCGTAGGGCTACAAGAGCACCTCAATGCCGGAGTTAACAAGCTCCACAACATTCAATGTTCATATTTAAATAACCTTAGAGTGCATGATAGATCATTGCAATTACACCAAGTACTAACATAGCATGCACACTCGTCACCATCACACTATGAAGGAGGAATAGATCACATCAATACTATCATAGCAATAATTAACTTCATAATCTACAAGAGATCACAATCATAACCTACACCAAGTACTACACGATGCACACACTGTCACCATTACACCGTGGAGGAGGAATAGACTACTTTAATAACATCACTAGAGTAACACATAGATGAATAGTGATACAAAACTCATATGAATCTCAATCATGTAAGGCAGCTCATGAGATCATTGTATTGAAGTACATAGGAGAGAGATTAACCACATAGCTACCGGTACAGCCCTTAGCCTCGATGGAGAACTACTCCCTCCTCATGGGAGACAGCAGCGGTGATGAAGATGGCGGTGGTGTCGATGGAGATGCCTTCCGGGGCACTTCCCCGTCCCGGCAGCGTGCCGGAACAGAGACTCCTGTCCCCAGATCTTGGCTTCGCGATGGCGGCGGCTCTGGAAGGTTTCTCGTACCGTGGCTTTTCCGTCTCGAGGTTTTAGGTCAGGGACCTTTAAATAGGCGAAGAGGCGGAGTCGGAGGGCTGACGAGGCGACGACATAGTAGGGGGGCGCGGCCCACCCCCTGGCCGCGCCAGCCTATCATCTGGAGCCCACAGGGCTCCCCTCTGGTTGCTCTCGGGTGTTCTGGAAGCTTCGTGGAAAAATAGGATGTTGGGCGTTGATTTCGTCCGATTCCGAGAATATTTCCTTACTAGGATTTCTGAAACCAAAAACAGCAGAAAACAGGAACTGGCCGGAAAACGCATAATAATGACATATAATGTGTATAAAACATGTGAGTATCATCATAAAAGTAGCATGGAACATAAGAAATTATAGATACGTTTGAGACGTATCAAGGGTGTCCCTGTTGGTTCTTCGGAGGAAGAACATCCAGAAACCTTCGAGTATTTTTTCGCTGCGAATAAACAACACTCTTCAGTCGTCGTCCTCCTCGGCGCTGTCGCTGTGGTAGTTCCGGCGGCAACACGTCTCGTCGAACACCTTGACGCTCACGTCCCTGTCGCTGAAGTAGGAGTACACGAGCATGAAGCCGGCTGATGTCTACGGGAGCTTCTATTCTTGTAGACAGTGTTGGGCCTCCAAGAGCAGAGGTTTGTAGAACAGCAGCAAGTTTCCCTTAAGTGGATCACCCAAGGTTTATCGAACTCAGGGAGGAAGAGGTCAAAGATATCCCTCTCATGCAACCCCGCAACCACAAAGCAAGAAGTCTCTTGTGTCCCCAACACACCTAATAGGTGCACTAGTTCGGCGAAGAGATAGTGAAATACAGGTGGTATGAATAAGTAGTAGCAACGGCAGTAAAAGTGCTTCGCCGCAGTGACAGTAGAACATAGCAAAGTAGTAACGCAAGTAAAACGAAGTAAACAAGCAAAGTAACTCAGCAGTATTTAGGAACAAGGCCTAGGGATTACACTTTCACTAGTGGACACTCTCAACATTGATCACATAACAGAATAGATAAATGCATACTCTACACTTTTGTTGGATGATGAACACATTGCGTAGGATTACACGAACCCTCAATGCCGGAGTTAACAAGCTCCACAATAATGCTCATATTTTAGTAACCTTTAGTGTAAGATAGATCAACAAGACTAAACCAAGTACTAACATAGCATGCACACTCGTCACCTTCATGCATATGTAGGAGGAATAGATCACATCAATATTATCATAGCAATAGTTAACTCCATAATCTACAAGAGATCATGATCATAGCACAAACCAAGTACTAACACGGTGCACGCACTGTCACCTTTACACACGTGCAGGAGGAATAGAACTACTTTAATAACACATTGCTAGAGTAGCACATAGATAAATTGTGATACAAACACATTGCAATCATAAAGAGATATAAATAAGCACCTCACTATGCCATTCAACAAGTGAATAAGTATTCTCGTGAAATCTAGCCTAAGAGACCCACACGGTGCACACACTCGTCACCTTTACACACGTGGGACGAGGAGTCTCCGGAGATCACATAAGTAAAACTCACTTGACTAGCATAATGACATCTAGATTACAAGCATCATCATATGAATCTCAATCATGTAAGGCAGCTCATGAGATTATTGTATTGAAGCACATAGGAGAGAGATGAACCACATAGCTACCGGTACAGCCCCGAGCCTCGATGGAGAACTACTCCTCCTCATGGGAGCAGCAGCGGTGATGAAGATGGCGGTGGAGATGGCAGCGGTGTCGATGGAGAAGCCTTCCGGGGCACTTCCCCGCTCCGGCAGGGTGCCGGAACGGAGATCCTGTCCCCCAGATCTTGGCTTCGCGATGGCGGCGGCTCTGGCAGGTTTCTGTGGGTTTCGTCGAACGCCCTAGGGTTTTCTGATCCAAGGGCTTCTTATAGGCGGAGAGGCGGCGCCAGAGGGTCTCTGGGGGGCCCACACCCTAGGGGGGCGCGCCCCCCCTTGGCCGCGCCGGGGTATGGTCTGGTGGGCCTGTGCCCCTCCTCTGGTCCCTCTCGTGTGTTCTGGATCCTTCCGGGGATTCTAAGATCTTTGGCGTTGATTTCGTCCGATTCCGAGAATATTTCGTTACTAGGATTTCTGAAACCAAAAACAGCGTAAAACAGGAACCGGCACTTCGGCATCTTGTTAATAGGTTAGTTCCGTAAAATGCACGAATATGACATAAAGTGTGCATAAAACATGTAGATAACATCAATAATGTGGCATGGAACACAAGAAATTATCGATACGTTGGAGACGTATCAGCATCCCCAAGCTTAGTTCTGCTCGTCCCGAGCAGGTAAAACGATAACAAAGATAATTTCTGGAGTGATATGCCATCATAATCTTGATCATACTATTTGTAAAGCATATGTAGTGAATGCAGCGATCAAAACAAT
This sequence comes from Lolium rigidum, assembly GCF_022539505.1. Lineage (NCBI taxonomy): Eukaryota > Viridiplantae > Streptophyta > Magnoliopsida > Poales > Poaceae > Lolium > Lolium rigidum. Next base: position 227,078,098 of record NC_061513.1, on the reverse strand, counting down.
GTGTATGACATGAGTAAACAAGTGAATCATAAAGCAAAGACTTTTCGTGAATAGCACTTCAAGACAAGCATCAATAAGTCTTGCATAAGAGTTAACTCATAAAGCAATAATTCAAAGTAAAGGTATTGAAGCAACACAAAAGAAGATTAAGTTTCAGCGGTTGCTTTCAACTTGTAACATATATATCTCATGGATATTGTCAACATAGAGTAATATAATAAGTGCAATAAGCAAGTATGTAGGAATCAATGCACAGTTCACACAAGTGTTTGCTTCTTGAGGTGGAGAGAAATAGGTGAACTGACTCAACATTGAAAGTAAAAGAATGGTCCTCATAGAGGAAAAGCATCGATTGCTATATTTGTGCTAGAGCTTTGATTTTGAAAACATAAAGAGAGCATAAAAGTAAAGTTTTGAGAGGTGTTTGTTGTTGTCAACGAATGGTAGCGGGTACTCTAACCCCCTTGCCGGACAAACCTTCAAAGAGCGGCTCCCATTTTATTTTATTTTTGGATGGCACTCCTTCCAACCTTTCTTTCACAAACCATGGCTAACCGAATCCTCGGGTGCCTGCCAACAATCTCATACCATGAAGGAGTACCTTTTTATTTTAGTTTTATTATGATGACACTCCTCCCAACCTTTGCTTACACAAGCCATGGCTAACCGAATCCTTCGGGTGCCGCCCAACAATCACATACCATGGAGGAGTGTCTATTTTTAGTTTGTTAATTTGGGATCTGGGAATCCCATTGCCAGCTCTTTTTGCAAAATTATTGGATAAGCGGATGAAGCCACTAGTCCATTGGTGAAAGTTGCCCAACAAGATTGAAAGATAAACACCACATACTTCCTCATGAGCTATAAAACATTGACACAAATAAGAGGTAATAAATTTTGAATTGTTTAAAGGTAGCACTCATGCAATTTACTTTGGAATGGCGGAGAAATACCATGTAGTAGGTAGGTATGGTGGACACAAATGGCATAGTGTTGGCTCAAGTATTTGGATGCATGAGAAGTATTCCCTCTCGATACAAGGTTTAGGCTAGCAAGGTTGTTTGAGGCAAACACAAGGATGAACTAGTACAGCAAAACTCACATAAAAGACATATTGAAAACATTATAAGACTCTACACCGTCTTCCTTGTTGTTCAAAACTCAATACTAGAAATTATCTAGACTTTAGAGAGACCAATTATGCAAACCAAATTTTAGCATGCTCTATGTATTTCTTCATTAATAGGTACAAAGTATATGATGCAAGAGCTTAAACATGAGCACAACAATTTCCAAGTATCACATTACCCAAGACATTTATAGCAATTACTACATGTATCATTTTCCAATTCCAACCATATAACAATTTAACGAAGAGGAAACTTCGCCATGAATATTATGAGCTAAGAACACATGTATTCATATGAACCAGCGGAGCGTGTCTCTCTCCCACACAAGCATGATGTAATCCAATTTATTCAAACACAAACAAAAATAGAAACAAACAAACAGACGCTCCAAGTAAAGTACATAAGATGTGACCGAATAAAAATATAGTTTCAAGAGAAGGAACCTGATAATTTATCGATGAAGAAGGGGATGCCTTGGGCATCCCCAAGCTTAGACGCTTGAGTCTTCTTGATATATGCAGGGGTGAACCACCGGGGCATCCCCAAGCTTAGACTTTTCACTCTTCTTGATCGTAGTATATCATCCTCCTCTCTTGACCCTTGAAAACTTCCTCCACACCAAACTCGAAACAACTCATTAGAGGGTTAGTGGACAATAAAAATTCACATGTTCAGAGGTGACACAATCATTCTTAACACTTCTGGACATTGCATAAAGCTACTGGACATTAATGGATCAAAGAAATTCATCCAACATAGCAAAAGAGGCAATGCGAAATAAAAGGCAGAATCTGTCAAAACAGAACAGTCCGTAAAGATGGATTTTATTAGGCCACCAGACTTGCTCAAACGAAAATGCTCAAATTGAATGAAAGTTGCGTACATATCTGAGGATCACTCACGTAAATTGGCATAATTTTCTGAGTTACCTACAGAGAATTTTACCCAGATTCGTGACAGCAAAGAAATCTGTTTCTGCGCAGTAATCCAAATCTAGTACTTACTTTACTATCAAAGACTTTACTTGGCACAACAAAACACAAAACTAAGATAAGGAGAGGTTGCTACAGTAGTAAACAACTTCCAAGACACAAATATAAAACAAAGTACTGTAGCAAAATAACACATGGGTTATCTCCCAAGAAGTTCTTTTCTTTATAGCCATTAAGATGGGCTCAGCAGTTTTGATGATGCACTCGCAAGAAATAGTATTTGAAGCAAAAGAGAGCATCAAGAGGCAAATACAAAACACATTTAAGTCTAACATGCTTCCTATGCATAGGAATCTTGTAAATAAACAAGTTCATGAAGAGCAAAGTAACAAGCATAGGAAGATAAAACAAGTGTAGCATCAAAAATTTCAGCACATAGAGAGGTGTTTTAGTAACATGAAAATTTCTACAACCATATTTTCCTCTCTCATAATAACTTTCAGTAGCATCATGAGCAAACTCAACAATATAACTATCAAATGAAACATTCTTATCATGAGTCTCATGCATAAAATTATTACTACTCCCACCATAAGCATAATCAATTTTATTAGTTGTAGTGGGAGCAAATTCAACAAAGTAGCTATCATTATTATTCTCATCATCAAATATAGGAGGCATATTGTAATCATAATCAAATTCACTCTCCATAGTAGGTGGCACCAAAAGACCACTATCATTATAATCATCATAAATAGGAGGTAAAGAATCATCAAAGTAAATTTTCTCCTCAATGCTTGGGGGACTAAAAAGATCATGAAAACCAGCTTCCCCAAGCTTAGAACTTTCTATATTATTGTCAACAATGGTGTTCAAAGCGTTCATACTAATATTACTACCAAGCATGCAAAGAAGATTTCATAGGTTTTTTAATTTTCGCATCAAACAATCCATGTTTTAAATCAGGAAATAGAATAAGAAGCTCACTCTTGTACATTATGCCAAACTAGTGTAAACAAGAAACAACAAGATGCAATTGCAGGATCTAAAGGAAATAGCCTTGAGCACACACACAACGGCGCCGTAAAAATACTTTACCCGGGACCGTAGTATGAGAGCCTTTTACCTTTCCTCCCCGGCAACGGCGCCGTAAAAGTGCTTGATGTCTACGGGAGCTTCTATTCTTGTAGACAGTTGTTGGGCCTCCAAGAGCAGAGGTTTGTAGAACAGCAGCAAGTTTCCCTTAAGTGGATCACCCAAGGTTTATCGAACTCGGGGAGGAAGAGGTCAAAGATATCCCTCTCATGCAACCCCGCAACCACAAAGCAAGAAGTCTCTTGTGTCCCCAACACACCTAATAGGTGCACTAGTTCGGCGAAGAGATAGTGAAATACAGGTGGTATGAATAAGTAGTAGCAACGGCAGAAAAGTGCTCTGCCCGAGACGAGTAAACAAGCAGTAGTAACGCAAGCAGTAGTAACGCAAAGAAACAAGAAACAAGCAAGCAATCAGCAGTATTTAGGAACAAGGCCTAGGGATTACACTTTCACTAGTGGACACTCTCAACATTGATCACATAACAGAATAGATAAATGCATACTCTACACTTTTGTTGGATGATGAACACATTGCGTAGGATTACACGAACCCTCAATGCCGGAGTTAACAAGCTCCACAATAATGCTCATATTTTAGTAACCTTTAGTGTAAGATAGATCAAAAGACTAAACCAAGTACTAACATAGCATGCACACTGTCACCTTCATGCATATGTAGGAGGAATAGATCACATCAATATTATCATAGCAATAGTTAACTCCATAATCTACAAGAGATCATGATCATAGCACAAACCAAGTACTAACACGGTGCACGCACTGTCACCTTTACACACGTGCAGGAGGAATAGAACTACTTTAATAACACATTGCTAGAGTAGCACATAGATAAATTGTGATACAAACACATTGCAATCATAAAGAGATATAAATAAGCACCTCACTATGCCATTCAACAAGTGAATAAGTATTCTCGTGAAATCTAGCCTAAGAGACCCACACGGTGCACACACTCGTCACCTTTACACACGTGGGACGAGGAGTCTCCGGAGATCACATAAGTAAAACTCACTTGACTAGCATAATGACATCTAGATTACAAGCATCATCATATGAATCTCAATCATGTAAGGCAGCTCATGAGATTATTGTATTGAAGCACATAGGAGAGAGATGAACCACATATCTACCGGTACAGCCCCGAGCCTCGATGGAGAACTACTCCCTCCTCATGGGAGCAGCAGCGGTGATGAAGATGGCGGTGGAGATGGCAGCGGTGTCGATGGAGAAGCCTTCCGGGGGCACTTCCCCGCTCCGGCAGGGTGCCGGAACAGAGATCCTGTCCCCCAGATCTTGGCTTCGCGATGGCGGCGGCTCTGGCAGGTTTCTGTGGGTTTCGTCGAACGCCCTAGGGTTTTCTGATCCAGGGGCTTCTTATAGGCGGAGAGGCGGCGCCAGAGGGTCTCTGGGGGGCCCACACCCTAGGGGGGCGCGCCCCCCCCTTGGCCGCGCCGGGGTATGGTCTGGTGGGCCTGTGCCCCTCCTCTGGTCCCTCTCGTGTGTTCTGGATGCTTCCGGGGATTCTAAGATCTTTGGCGTTGATTTCGTCCGATTCCGAGAATATTTCGTTACTAGGATTTCTGAAACCAAAAACAGCAGAAAACAGGAATTGGCACTTCGGCATCTTGTTAATAGGTTAGTTCCAGAAAATGCACGAATATGACATAAAGTGTGCATAAAACATGTAGATAACATCAATAATGTGGCATGGAACACAAGAAATTATCGATACGTTGGAGACGTATCACCGGCTTTGAGACGGTGGTAGCGCGCGAACTTCTCCCAGCCGATGTGGAGGTACATCTTGCCGTGCGCATTGTAGATCACGTCGACGATCCACCGGCAGCAGTGTCAGCCATCGTCCCGCAGATGCAGCGAGCCCGGGCGCTCGTCGTCGGCGACGAAGTTGGCGAAGTCATCCGGCATCCTCTAGATGCCGTGTGGGTCGCCCTTGAGGACGACGATGAACTCGAACAGCACGGGCCCCTCCTCGACCTGCCTGTCCGACGATGAGGACGACGACGACATCGCAGGCGACGACGAGCGTGCAGCTCTGCCGCGGCCGCTGATGGCGCGTGACTGGGCTTGATGGAGTGTTGATTCCTCCCCAGTAACGGCACTAAAAAGTAGCTGCTTGTGACGGTAAAGCGCACGTCCGTTGGGAACCCCAAGAGGAAGGTATGATGCGTACAGCAGCGAGTTTTCCCTCAGTAAGAAACCAAGGTTTATCGAACCAGTAGGAGATGAAGGCCACGTGAAGGTTGTTGGTGAAGGAGTGTAGTGCGGCGCAACACCATGGATTCCGGCGCCAACGTGGAAC
>NC_061513.1:226962513-227072498 GCF_022539505.1 Lolium rigidum | reverse complement strand
ATAGGACTAGGGACGATGTTAGCACAACACATCGTTCATGATTAGATAATTCTCTCAGGGCGATAGGATAAGTATCGGCCATGTGTTGTTTGCCTCAAAGGCCTGTATAATTCATCCACCAAAGTATGTATAGCCGAAATAAACAAAATAAAACAACTCTGAATATGAACTCCAAACATTTCGGCCTCTCAGATTAGCAACAAAATTGCAACTAACCAAACGAATAACGTTTTGGTGATACCCTTTGATGATGTAAAGAATTATAATGCATCCACGGATTAAAGTAAGACCATGGAGGGTAACTCGGTCATACCTGAGGATATGCTACATGGCATAGGCATAAATGGCATGGCTGAATAATATGTATGATGTGCTGACCGAAACCTCTTAGTATATGATAGAAAATTCTTTCTTGATCGTTTGCTAGCCTCGGTCTTTTCTTCCTTCATCCTTATCGCTATTCTTGCAATAGGAACTTGCACATCCTCCTTACTTTGAGGTCCTTCCTTAGGGACCCATGCCATGTTCTTTGTCTTCGTCTTTGCCGCACTAAGATGTTTCAGCTTTCTCTCTTGCCAGCCTTGTTAAGCCGAGTGGGCATCCCGGCTGTGATTTAGTTTTGCACATTAGCGTTTCTTCCTTGGCCTCTGGCACTTTCAACTTTACTTGTTCAGATTTGGCACTTCGAGCTCCAGCATTTACTTGCTTCATCTCTTTGTCTTCTGTAGCCAAGGTCAACTTGACTGGCTCTTTTTTATTTGATACCGAATCTGAAACATCACACTTACGGTTATCCTTTTTCACTTGATAAACTTGCTTGACCGTCTCCTTCTTGTTCGTTGAGCTCCTAACCGATTTTTTTTTATTTAAACGGTCTTTGACATGTGATTGTTGTTCAGATTTTGACCTTCTTGGAGCTGCATAATTTTGGTCAAATGTTCTATAGTAAGATGCATAATGTGCCCTTGGGCCATACCTATCCCATGATGGATATGGATAACAATTAGCATAAGGAGGTATCCATGACATTGGCATTCGTGGCCCATAGGGAGGATACGAAGCTGCTGCATTGAACTTCTTCCTTTGCCAATCCCGGTCTTTAGACTCTCGCTTTGGGGGTGATCTTGATGACTTTGCACTACTTGGCCGATAAGCACTTTTTGCTTCACTCTCCTTCTTGTATTTCTCCAATAACTCTGCGAAAGTGACTTTAGTTTTCTTACCCTTGTGCTTATCACGGCCTTTGTCATGTTTCGTTTTACATCCATTGATCTTTGAATTTTGTTGTTGCCCCCCAGTGCTTGATGTCCTTGGTGTAGCTTCTATGGAACACCCAGCTCCAAGAATGTCTTTAATATGCTCTTGAATAATTTCTTTACTTGAGAGTGTGATCCCATTATCTCTAGTGTGTACCTTCTCATCATCATATGAATCGGCTAGAGGTAACCGATGCAATAACTTTTTGCCATCAAGACCAATCGAAATAGATTGGCCATATGTTTCTGTTTCAAGAAATTTCAATCGTCCTTTATTAATGGCCGATTGTACTATTTGATGGAACATGATGCAATTCTGAGTACTGTGCTCAAACGAATCATGCAACTTGCAATAGATTCGTCCTTGTACTAATGGCTCAACATTGTGATCAAGAATTCTAATATAATCACTCTTCAGCAATACATCAAAGATATGATCACACATGCTCAAACTAAAGGTGCACATTTTATTTTCCAGCCGATCTTGCTGTGAGAACGGCTTTGAAATTAAGCAACCGAATGGTTCAGATTTTACATCACCCCATTCAGCTATGTGTTGATTTTTACACTCCTTTTCCGATGTGTTTGAATAAGTTGTTGTACTATCATCGGCTTTCTCCAAAGATAATAACCTTGGCTTTAAATTTCTGAAACCAAAATAGTTGTAACACATATGTCTCACTTGAAACCAAATGTAAGCCAAGTATGAAGTAAGCAAAGCTAACCATATAGATATAAAATTCAAATGAAACAATATGAAAAGCATTGGTTGTGATAATTTGTCAATATCGGTCTCTCTAAATGGCACAATATGTTGACCGATATGCCTAGTAACCATTTTACTACTAACAAATAATTTAAAGTTCCCGATTGGTCTTTTGATGTTTCTTCTAAAACTATTGCTAATAGATGCATGAACAATATATTTTTGACCAAATCTGAAAATAAGTAAATTATTTGCTAGAGATACCTCTTTGAAGATGTTAGTAGAACAAGATGGTTGTATGTCATGAACATTAACTTGCCCCACCTCTGGATGATTTTCTAACGCCTTGTCTTCATGTTTTCCTGGATCATGTGCTCCTTTACTTTGATGCTCTTTCTCAACCGAACATTGTTCGGCAATATTTTCTTGTCGTTCATGCTCATTAACTTCTTTGACATGCAATTCATAGGGCAACATGTAAGCTCATGTGCATCCATAAAAATCAAGCATGATTGCACCATGATCTTTTTCACTGAAGCTGGCATCTCTTGATTCAGTAGATTCAGCACATGTACTTTTTGATTCGGTTTCTATAACCGAATTAACAATACTAGCTGAGTCATTCTTATTTTCTTCATGGATCTTATTACTATGCAAAGCTTCTTCTTCTTGCTTCGATATTTTAGAGGGTTCAACTTGATTGCTGCATGGAGGAGAGGATTTGGTTTCTTCAACCAGGGTAACATTATCCTGAGGATTCTTCTTGATCATTGCATGAAAAAATTGTAGATCTTCCTCTTCAAGTTTTTTCTTGTACGCTTTATGCTCCTGCTTGAGCTTAATTTCAAGCACCTCAAATTCCTTCTTGCGCTTATTTTTTAGTACTTCATAGCCTTGGCGTTGTTCCTCCGATAAATCATCAAACGTAATGACCTTATCGGCGTTAACCTCAGCTAGACATTGTTGCGCTCTGATGCTTGTTTTCTCTTTCGGCAATGAAGTGTTGCCGAAACTTTGTGGTTGTGAAGGACAAAACCTGATATTCCATGCTTTACGCTCTTCTTCACGCTTCTTCTTGTATGATTCATAAGCATGTATTGCTGCAAGATCACATGAATTTTCTTCTAGTTCCCGGTGAAGAGCATTAAGCTTCTTGAACTCAGCTGCAAGTTTTCCCCTACAATCATTGTTTTTGTACACTGCAGCACTAGATGAAGGCACCTGAGCTTCTATTGAATTTCCATTTATTCGGCTATAACCATTGTGGAGGTGTGGAGCCGAATTATGGGTATGCCCAGTTGCATACGGTGCTGAAAAGTTAATAACATAAGGTGCAACATATGATGGTTCAGAGTAATTGGTCAAATAGCTAGTACTAGCATGTCCAATTTCCCTATCCATCGGCATGTTTAAATCTGAAACCATGTATTGAGTATCTACCGATGAATAAAATGATGAAACACTATCTTGCAAGCTACTTAAATTTCTAACATTGGGTATTTCATATTCATTAACTGAATTCATCATGTTGTTCATCGGCATATGAACTTCTGGGGTTGCCGATGCATGAGAAGTCGATAATTGTTGCAAGTTGCTGAAAGTATGGAGATTATTTTGCATCGGCTTTTGCACATAGTAAGACCTAGGGTTAGCCGATACAGCACATATACCATAGGATCTAGCAACATCAATATAAGAGTTGTTTGCATCTACATAAGGAGATTGGGGATTCATGATACCGTTGTAGATTGCTGCCTCTTGATGACGCTCTTTTCGTAGTAAGAACGGGCTGGAGACCGTTCGAAGCTTCGTCCCCAGCGGAGTCGCCAAAAAGTGTGTTCGCACACGAACACGTCGCCGTGTACACTCGACGCCAAGCGCGATGCGCGGCAGCACGCGGCGAGGGAGGCTCGCCGGAAGCGCGATACGCAAGACAGTCCGGCGAGCGCTTTTGTAGACCCGAAACCCCGCTCGCCCGGGAGGGACCCCGTGAGGGCTTGCGGCGGCTATGGGCTGCCCTAGGTCGGCCTGACCGCCCTAGAACCTCGTGGATTCATAGCCTCCAATCCTGAAGAACAACGAAGAACGAGAAGAAAGATACAAGGGGAGAGAGATAAAAGTAGATGAACACGAAAAAGTAGTAGATGTGTTTGTTCGATTGGTGTTGGTTCAATCGGCCTGCACCCCTCAAGTATATAAGGAGCGGCTGGGCTTTCCGTGCAAGAAATAGGGTTGGATTCACGTCCAAAACCTTAGTTTGGGTCTAACTCGGATGGTTTAGCCCGAACTTTCCATAACTGTTCGGTTAGAAACATATCTGTACATTGCAGGCCCTTTTTGAGGCAGTAAACGACCTCAAATCAAAATCTCCTAAACAACAAAGTTGTTCGTCTCGAAAAAACGAAGAACTTTCATGTTGACCACTTTTCCATCCGAGTTCATCTTGGCCGTCTCATTAAGGTCGCAATAAAATATATCAATTCTGACATTTTCGTCTCTTCTCCAATTTGGCTCGCGCCCTACCTTAGAGGCCTCTATGGTCGGGCGCCCACCTCCGGTAATTTGAGTTTCAGCAGTATTTTAGCTCCAAAAATTGCATACTAACTCGGATCGCGATGAATCAAAAACCAAAGTTGCTTGTTTCGACGAGACGCACAACTTTCGTTTATATCACTTCTTCATTTAAGGTCATCTTAAAGGAGCTCTAATGGAAGCCTTCATATATCGATCCTCGAGATCACCTCTAACTGCTAGCATAATCGGCTATCAAGCCGGATCATGGCACAACTTGGCATGGTGGACATGATGTCTCCTAAATGAGCAATAAAAACTCACCGAGTGAATCTTTCCAACTGCGTCTTATCTATTTTCATCTGTCACGCCGAACGCCGAATTATGTTCTTGATTAGCCATCGGTACTCATCAAGTTCATTATAGGAAAGAGGTGTTTAATGCACTAGCTACGACATTAGACCAGAAAGTCTAATACCAATATAGATTTTTGTAATCATTTCTTCAAAATGTTGCTTTTATTCAGAAGAACTATGTCCGTCTGCCTTCACCGGTTTACTAGAACTTCATGGAGTTCCTTTCCGGCATCGTTCGCAGTTCCAAATCCCGGAACAAGGAGTGACAGGTCACGATTCATTACACTCTGCAGAGGTGTGTTGCTTTACCCATAAGAGATCTTAACCTTGTGCCAACCGGGCAGCTTTCCCATCCACAATTCCGTGGTGTGAGGCCCGGTATAAGATCCTAGTAAAATTTTACTCCTTCGCGACCTCGCACACCTACCCTTTGTTGCAATTCCGATCTTGGGTCCTTGCCGGTCAGCGTACCCCTTTTGGACACCTTCCAACCTCGAAAACTATCAGGTTCTCGACCTGATACCTTCGTCGGTCGTTGCAACCCCTCATAGGCCACATTACCGTTGGGAATTAGAATGGGATCCCCACCCTCAAGTTGCTCTCGCAAGACACAAATGCTACGGTAAGTGCATCCGTTGATGTACGAGAGGAAGAAGTACAATTGACTACTCCGTCCCACTCCAGATCTTATGGTTAACACGAGTCTTACGACACAAGAATCACTGCACGACATTGGTTATTAGTCCTAGATGGATACAAACCCTTGCAATGGAACCTCCACCATACTCATACCATGATTCCATTGCCCACCACATAGTCATATTCATAGTTATGAAATTAACATCTTTTATTTTCATGCAAGAGTGATAAGTATATTACTTTGCAAGTAATTTGATAAAAATACTCAAAGTAACATGAGCAAGCGATGAAGTTGCCTGGTGACTACAATGTAGTGCAGTTGGATTGTTTGGACTGGCCCTGGTGACAAGGTATCGACTTGTCAATGCCTACAAGTTGTAGACTAGGGTTTCGTGGAAAGTAGAGGGCAAGTAGATCTCGAAGGTTTCAGCCGAATAGGTGCTCGACTGCTAAAAACTAGGGTTGTGTTGACAATGAATCGATCCTCTCTTTCTCCCTCGACCCCCCTTATATAGGAGGCGGAGCCGAGGGTTTCGTGATGTACAAGTTACAAACAGCGGGAGACTCTTTGAGTTCGTCCCGTATAATTACAAGTCTCTATTCCTAATATATCTCTAACTTCCATATCGACACTTTATTGGGCTTCTGGGCTTCGTAATCTTCGGGTCGTGGGCCTTCAGTAAACTCCGGGTACCTTCTTCGGCAGGCCCATTGGGGATGCCTATATCAGTAGCCCCCGAGATTTTGCTTGAATCGTAGAATTGAGTAAAATCTCCATCACTATAAGTAACACGCCATTTCTTCGAGTTACTAGACAATCTTCATAAAATAGTTATATATTGTACAGGGATAATGGTAAATTGGGATGGTTCATCTGACGGATCAGGTACCAGTTAATTGCTCTCGTGGAAATCCCGCAAGAACCTACTTCAAGGTCAAGTCCCTGGACTTGACCCCGGTATATTGGTGTAATTCGACATGTGCCGCTTAAGGTCTTACCATGATCTGAATTCCAGCCATATTTTATCGGGTACCTAACGCGTCCGTTAGGATTTTTCTTCGCATCTGTTGATACAAAAAAAGTAGCAGAGCGCATTCATGTGCGATACCACGCCACACAGGACGGATCCCGGGGTCTTACCTTCGTAAAATATTACGGCATTCAGAGACTTATTCGCGATGGACGCGCTCTGAGAATATATTGTCGAGTGCCTTTTTCGGCTGCTAGAATGACATATTTTCCGATGGGAGTATATGAAGAGTTATGTTTTAACTCGAATATGCTCAATATGACTCCTTATATTTCATCGGGTACGCGACTAGTGTTCCCGATGGGAGTAGCCCCGGAGGCTACAGCCAAGTGCTTGTACTTGGTTGTAGGCTCACCTTTTTGCTCTCTTGTCGCTATATTGTCAGCTTCCCATCTTTTTCATTTTTATCGGGTGTGCGGCCAGCGCTCCCGATGGGAGTAGCCCCCGAGGCTACAGTCGAGTATTTTTACTTGGTTGTAGGCTCAACTTGTCTTCTTGGAACAACCCTATATACCTGTTCTTCACATTATCCTCTTCTCAAAAGTAAAAAATAAAACTTCTGATAAGAGTAGCCCCGAGAATTTGGACAAATACTTGTATTTGATCAAAGCCTCCCGAATTTCTTTTATTTGGATCATTGACATTTTTCCTATCACTATTTGAAAGAAAACCAGTCGCCATTTTCTCGTGGCGACGTCAATGCTGACGATGGTCACGACCTTCTCATTGGAAAGGCGCGAATCCTGTTACTTCTCTGATCTGTGGGTCCTAAATCCTGCGTCGTTGACATGTTGCGCAAGTGGGGGACATACGTTGTCGAGGGTACTCCTCGGCAATGCCCTCCGTTTGGGGATTAGGGTAGATGGAATCATGTAGGCTGACATGAGACATCGGTTATCAAACAAGCGGGGAGAGCGATTTACCTAGGTTCGGGGCCCTCAATGAGGTAAAACCCTTACGCCCTGCCTGTCTAATCCTGATTATGAAAATATCGGGTTACAATGGGGTGCCGAAGGTTTCGGCTATGATCTCGTTGAGAGGCTAAGTGCTATGAAACCCTAGCTCTAGACTTCTTGTGGCTAAAGTTGCTCAGATTGGTTGTGCCCCTCGGCAGCCCCTCTCCTGACCCTTATATAGGGAGCCAGGTCTCGAGATATCTGTCCGGGGACGACTAGGTTACTAAAGATCCTAGTTCTAGACTTTCCTTGCTTGATTCGTTTCTTCGTCTTGTTCTTCAAGGAATCTTCTTCGGCACCGCCGTAGTGGTCCACCTTGCCATCGAGTGTCTTCATGGGCCTCCGGTTGGGCCGCACAGGATAGGGCAATAACAGTTACCCAAAGGGTAATGCCCACGTCAGTAGCCCCTGAGTGTCTAGCCGAAGATATTTCGGGTAGAGACTAAAGCATGCCTCCACCAAATGTTCTTCTCCCTTGATAATTCTTGTCCTCCTCGTGACAACATCTTCTTCTTCTATCGGGTGCGCGTCCAGCGCTCCCAATGGGAGTAGCCCCTGAGTCTAGGTACGGATGCTTGCAATCCGTGCGTAGACTCAAGTTGTGCCACTCGAATGTCTTCTTCTGCCGAAGCTTTCTGCAAATCTTCATAGGTCATCCGATACATTTGCATCGGGGCTTCAAATTCTGGCCGTTTTAATGCGTAAAGGATATTGAGTAGCGTGCCCAGCTTTGCTGGTTAACTGCCGAAGGCAAAACAACGCTACCCTTCACAGAATCACGTCCCCGGGCATGATCCTAGAATGCAAAAAAGTTTGTCGGGTGCTATCGTCGTGGTGAACAGACAGATGCCATGGGATGGCTTAAGTTGGGGCCGAATGTGCGCTAGAGGATTCGGGGGAGGGTTTTGGTTATACGGAGATGAATTCCGGATGGAATACCGGATGCTATCTTGATGAACTTGGCCTTGGCCAGAGGTAGAAGAAGAAGAACAGAAGAACTAGCTCAACTCTGGATCTCTCTATTCCATGATCGAGCAAGGTTACAAGTTTTCGTACATGAGGTTCGGCGTCCCCGCGATGGGGTGTGCCCCCTCTCCTTATATAGGGGAGAGGGTGGCTTATAGGGGAAGAAACCCTAGGAAACCCTAATGGCATCTTTGACTAGACAAACTACTTTACAAAGCCTCTTTGGCTACCGGTGACGCCGGTATCTCTTTAATCAGGGAGGCTGACATCCTCCGGTTCCTTTTACGTCATCCTCTACTTTGGCCTCAGAGCTTCGATTAAAGCTGGAGTGCTTCGCTCATCTTTGTCCTCTAGCTCTTGAGAGAATCTTTGACCAGCTTGCCGACGTGCTACACTGTAGCTTGTGCCGGTACCTCCGGTATCTTCTTAGCCTATTCTGGTATACCCCTCCTAGGATACCGGTATAGTTTCTCTTAGCCACGTGACTGTCTGTCACCCGGAAATAACTCTAAACCGGTACGCTTACTGCCTAGACAAGGCAAGTTAGGCATGCCTTTGGCATACCGGGGGTCATCCCCCCAACATTAGTCCCCGAAGCTGGTATAGTCCGGCGGATCCTATCCGACGGACCATGCCAGGTTTCATTCTTTTGCGTACCGGTTTAAACCTTCCGGCAACCCATCCAAACTTTCAGGCGCCTCTGTCGAACTCCTCTCTTTGTACCGATTCGTTCCGGTAGCTTCGTCATTAAGTCTCCTCGGCGAAGTCGAGAATTTCTCAGGTACAGTGCCTGTCAGAGACATGCGCACTATTTCTGACGCGCCAGAGGCAGGGCTCACTTCCCTTCGACTTATGCGCTCGCATTAAATGCACCGTACCGGATCCTCGCTGCCGTTCCGGATCCGTGTGGCATCCCTGTGGCTTCTTATTTTTCACGCGTGTACCTCAACGCCACGTGGCGGCCCACGAGGCCAAACGTCGCAGCCCAGCGGTTGCCAGCCCACGATCCTCTTCTTTATTTAAGGGCGCGGTGGTTCCTCCTCCGCTTCTTCTTCGCACTTCTCACCTTCCTGCGCACTTAGAGCCTCTGCCTCTCGCGCTCCGTTCGTCGCCGCTCGCCGTTAGGACCTTGGCCTCCGGCGAACCTCCGAAGGACCTCCGTAGGCCTCGCTCCGCAGAGATTCTTCGCAGATCTCCGCCTCTCCTACACCGAGCGACCCACGGCACCTTCTCTTCTTCCGCTGTTCATCGCCGCCGTTGGCAAGCTCTCCTCCCTCCGGCTGCCGTCATCTTCATCGCTCTCCGTCGCCCCAGGTTAGCATCAATGCCTCTGCACTCTCTTCCTATTGCCTCCTCGTTCTTGGGCTGGTAGTGCATTCACTCCTCCTTTCCCTTTACTTTTTCTTTCACTCGTAGATCTTCGCGAGAGGCTAGATTCTGGGAAACCTGTTTGTGGGTAGATTTGGGAAATTTTAGACCGGTATGTCTTCTGAGGAATATCTAACGAAGTCCTCCGCTAGCAGTCAGCACAGCGAGAGCCCCATTACATCTTCCGCGGAGGAAACCCCCTCCGCTCAAGCATCCGACGGGCTCGAGGCAGATCTCGCCCAAATGGATGCCTCTTCCTCTGCTCCGGAAGCCGGTGCTGGAAGGGGCCAGGAGGCCAGCAGCTCCGGCCAAGGTTCCGGTGTGAACGTGGCCGGGTATACCCGCGGAGCCTGGAAGGGCTCTGATGTAAAGCAGCCGGAAATCGATTGGCTGTACCGCTCCCGGAGAATTCCGGAAGAGGTGTCTTGCCTGATTCCAGGCAACGAGGTGGAGCCCGCGCCTGAACCCGAAGAGTATGTAGTTTTCTCTGCTCACTTTGAGCGTGGCTTCGGCCTACCGGCGTCAGACTTCTTTCGCCAATTCCTCGATTTTTACCAACTCCAACCTCATCATCTTCCTGGCAATGCCATCTTTTACCTTTCTTGCTATGTTTCTTTCATGGAGGCCTACATTGGGCTCCTCCCTACTCTTGAAGCTTTTGCTTGCTTCTTCTGTCTTCGGATCAATTCGATCCAAGACATAAATCTTCCCAAGCCCAAACCCCCAGTTCAATGTGGGGCTTGCATCATCAGCGCCCGCCAAGGGAGCCCTTTTTACAAGTTTTCCGGTCTGGAGTCATGCCGTGGCCACAGACCTTCTTTTATGTGAAGAATAAGGGCAACGCTGATTTCATCAACCTGCCGGCTTATAATCCTGACGCGCCTTCGAGGGCTAACTGGAAACACAATCCGGGGATCACTCATGTTGAAACCAACCGGATTGTGCGGTTCATGGAGCAGCTCAACAAAGATATGGCCATTTGCGCTGATGAGATCATCCGCGTGTTCATCTCACGCCGGGTTCTCCCCCTTCAGCGTCGGGCTCACAAGATGAGCCAAATGAGCGGCAGTAGGGATCCAACCAAGATGACCAGCTTTACCTTGAGCAAGCCCGATGTGGTCCTCAAGGCCAAGCAGATCTGCCAAACCGACATTCCGTCAGATTGGTCCTGGGGCCTTCTCCCTCTCAGCTTCAACAATCCCCCAACTACCGCCGTAAGAACTTAAGACAACTGGATCGATGTTTCCGGTAACTTCTGATGTGTAAATAACTGGTTATCTCTTCTTTCAGGCTCTTGAACGGTTTCCTCGGATTGCTAAGGAGGTGCGAGGTCCTTGCCAGAAGCGCCCCTTGGACACTGTGGACCCGGATCCTTACGTGTTCGGGGGTAAACACAAGATGGGCCGGACCCATACCTCGCGCCCCGGTAACTTTCCTGCTCCTCAGCCGGCAAACGGTTCCGGTTCCGACGAGGAGGTCGTTATTCTCAAGGTATCTTGTTCATCCGGCTTTTTTATGTTGTTTCTCTGTAGACCCCAGCTCAGCCAGCGCAAACCCCCAGGTAGTGGAGCGCGCTACCCCGCTGCAGGCCGAGGTTGGCCAGGAGTTCCTGGACAATCTCGCTTCTCGGGGCCAGAAGAACAAGGCTCCGACGCTCGAAGCCGGCTCCGGCGAGGCTCCACCTGCCAACCGCTCCCGGAAGGATGGGGGCAAGCCCTACACCACCAAGCGGTATCGGAAACAACTTCCGGTCGCTACCGGGTAAACTTCCGGATTTTCTTTGTCTTTCGCTCGAGATTGCTTTTTCTGACTCTCTCTTCTCTTTTCATCTGGTTGCTTTTTCTGACTCTCTCTTTTTCTTTCTTTCCATACCTCCGCTTTGCCTCACCAGGAGCGCCACCGGCATGAGGCCGGAGACCTCCGAGGACGCCGCCAGGGCCTCACCTCCTCCTCAACCAAGTCCGGTACTATCTGGTGCCGGCAAATCTCCTGCCTCCCCTCGGGGTGGCAACACAAGTGCGGGGCGCGCGGCCCCCGAACTTCCTCATCACCGCGCGGAGGAGGATTTGTTTTCCCCTCCTGAAGCCAAAGGCACCGGCGCTAGCAACACCGGCGCCGACACCGAAGATGACGGGAGGGCGGAACCTCTGGTTCCTCCCGTCCCCAAGAAGAAGAAGAAGAAGAGCACTGCTTCCTCCCCCTCCAAGACCGTGCCGGACTCTTCCGCACCGGCAAGCTCACCACCGACAAAAGAAGCACCGGAAGCTTCTGCGCCATCCAAGGACACTCCAACACCTCCTCAGGCTGCCCCTACCGGCAAGCCAGCCACCGCCAAGCCAACACCTCCGGAGGGCGCCAAGCTCACCGCCCAAGAACTCGCTGCGGTGGTCACGGCGGCAACCGCTCCTTCCTCCGGCTCGCGGTCGCTGGTTCTCCATGCCAGACGCGCCACCGTTATAGCCAGTGAGACGGCCTCAGCTCAGCTCGGCCGGATTACTGAGCTTACCCGCGGCGAGGTCGATATGGGCCCGCTGTAGGCCTATGCAGAAAAGTGGAACCTGGCGGACTTGTCCCCGGCCACTCGCGGCTTGAGCAAGGAGAAGCTGTCGGTTGCTGATCCTTCCGGCCCGCGGAACTCCGCCCAACACCTGAGCCGGATTAGGCGCGCCGTCAAGGAGCTCGACCTTGCGTGGCACGACGCCAACAACAACATGGTGGTAAGTAGCACGCAGTTCTAAGTTCTTTAAATTTATGCCGGTTTTCAATCTTCCAGTTTATATGTATATCCTCCCAGTCCCCGAGTTTCGGGTTGAGAACGCAGTTCGCATCGCGAAACTTTCTTAGAAACACAAAAAACCGGCATAGCCAGTCCCCAAGTTTCGGGCTGAGAACACAGCTCTTAGCGCGAAACTTCCTTAGAAACACAAAAACCGGCATAGCCAGTCCCCGAGTTTCGGGTTGAGAACACAGCTCTTAGCGCG
Organism: Lolium rigidum; assembly: GCF_022539505.1. Lineage (NCBI taxonomy): Eukaryota > Viridiplantae > Streptophyta > Magnoliopsida > Poales > Poaceae > Lolium > Lolium rigidum. The sequence continues at coordinate 227,059,728 of NC_061513.1, read as the reverse complement.
AAACTCCCTTAGAAACACAAAAACCCGGCATAGCCAGTCCCCGAGTTTCGGGTTGAGAACGCAGCTCTTAGCGCGAAACTCCCTTAGAAACACAAAAAACCGACATAGCCAGTCCCCGAGTTTCGGGTTGAGAACGCAGCTCTTAGCGCGAAACTCCCTTAGAAACACAAAAAACCGGCATAGCCAGTTCTCGAGTTTCGGGATGAGAACACAGCTCTTAGCGCGAAACTCCCTTAGAGTATATTACCGGCATAGCCTTACCGGTACTTTTCTTTGGACAGGGCACGCTGGACGCCCGGAAGCAGCTCTTCGAGGAGCTGCTGTGGGAGCACCGGTACCTCTCCGAGGCCCAGAGCAAGTGCCAAGGTGAGTTTTCATTCTCCGGCGTCTATTTGTACCGGTTGCTTTTTTCTTTTTAAATTATACTCATAAGTTTTTTCCACAGCTGCCCTTCCGGAAGCCCCTTCTGAGGACCTCACCGCCCAGCTCTCGGCGCTCAAAGGTACCATCCGTTTTTCTCGTTTGTCTTTGCATTTTTTGAATCTACCGGATTATTTTTGTTAGGGATTTCTATTTTCGTGCCCTCAGGTCCTTAGTTGTACTCAGTTTTCCCCAGCTCCTTAGTTTTTCCTCAGTTTTCCCCAAGCCCTTGTTTGAAACCCGCAGAAGCAGCTCAGACGGCAGGATTCCCGTTTAGTTGACGTTCGTCACGTGTGGGGCCGCGTCTTGTGGGGCCGAGTCGTGTGGGCCCGCGTCGCGTGGGGCTGGTAGAAAGGGACCGCGTGGGACAGGACGAGAAGCGTTTGGTTGCACGTGAGCAGGAGCTGGGTTCTGTCTCTCTCGGCCCCAAATTGGCATTATTAAGTGCACCTTTTTCCCCTCTTTCTCTCCGTCCTTTTCACCAAATTAGTATAAAATCTAGAGAAGCTTGCATTTCTGACTTTCTTCAATTATTTGTGCCTTTTGACCCTCGTTGTTTGCCCAATATGGCAGCAAATCTAGTACTCCCTCTGGTCCATATGTATGTAGTTAAATCTAGAAGCAAATCTCCAGGATAATGTACGATAAATTCACAGTCATAGTAAATCAAGAAAACTAAGTACGGCCAACAAAATATAGTAGACTAGGGATAGATAATCCCTAGATAATATGGATAGATAATAGGATGCATACACAGCAGCCAACATAGTAACGAGTTCTTCACAAGCACCATCATACTAACATAACAACAAGGGATCCCTAGCTAACAACAAAGGGATCCCAACAACAAACTAGGAGGCAGCAGCAGCAGCAGAGCACACGTCCAGGACTCCGCCTACCCCATCCGGCTCTCCCTCCACTTGTTGCTCTTGCTCCCCTTGGGAGCCTTGGGCTTGAGCGGAGGCATGCGCCCGGCGGAGATCTCCACCCGCCGCAAGCCGCGGAGGTGCATGCCGAGCGCCCTGTGCTTGGCGCGGAAGGAGTGGACGTTCACCGTCGTGCCGACCTTGGGGAAGGTGTTGCTGATGTTCTCAGCATGCGTGACGAGGCAGCTGAAGTCCGTGGCGCCGAGTCTCCCGGTGCGGAAGGGGCACTCGTACACCTCCTTGGCGAAGTAGGAGATGTACTCGGCCGACCTGCAGCCTCCGCAAGCACCTGGCGAGTCTTGACGTCCTCCTCCTCTTCGTCGCTGCCGACGTCGCTGCCGTACATCCGATCCATATCAAACGAAACTAGTGAATGAGTTGCAACGATGACTAACGTACATGATAACAAAGTTAAGAAAAACAGAGTCAGCCTCGCTTAGAGTGGACATGATTATATATCTACGGGGAAGGTGTAGCGAACTAAAGCTCATGCACAACAGATTTGTACACAGCAATGGTTCGCTGAACCCTCCCCTGTAAAAATTTGTGCCCAACCATTCATCATAGGCAAAGAAACAGATTCTAGATCCGAACTAGATCCGAACTTGAACACATTCGAGATTATTTGCAAAATTAAACGGTTGATATCTTTTGATTAGTGCATAAAATAACTGATTGAGATCCCATGATTACTTGCATAAATTAACCGATTGAGATCCAATATTACTTGCATAAATTAACCGAACAGCCGAACCCCAAATCTTAAACGAAATCAAGAAGTGATCAAAACAAAATGGAATAAAATCGGCGCAAATATTAGCCCAATACTCATCCATCTACGGATCCATCTACACCAGCAAAAATAGGGTTCAAAAAGGAATGGGGAACAAAAAGGAAGCAAACCGTAGTTACCTCGTTCCATGGGTCCTCCAGGGAGGTGTCGTAGGGGTTCGGGGGCGGGACGTACGGCATAGGGTCGTAGGGGTCCCATCCCGCCGGGATCTGACTGCCACCGGCGGCAGCAGCCTCCGATGCACCGGCGACGGCGGCGGCGGCGGCGGCGTCGTCCGTCGAGGGGACGGGGCCGAAGATGGAGGCGTCGCGCTTCGAGCCAACCTCGACGATGGGATTGGCATTCTCCTTGTCCATCTCTCCGGCGGAGGAAGAGGAAGAGGGAGAGGGAGAGGGTTTTTGCTTTGGAGAAGATGATGGGACGTGAGAGAGTTGGCGATGCGTGAGCGAGTGAGAGTGACAGAGACGAGTGCGAGGAGGCGTCTATAAAGGCGAGGGGTGGTTAATGCGACCCGCGTCCTACGCGTGCACAGGTGCACGTCTGGACGTCTTGGACTTCTGCAACGCGACACGCGTCCACGATTGCACGTCTCGACTTCTCCACCGCGACCTGCGTCTACGCGTCAACAATTGCACGTGTCCTCGAGTCTAACCCTGGAAATTTAGATATACTCGGGTATACCCTCGAGTCTTATACTAGCATTTTTTGTGTGCTCAATTTTCCCCTCGAGTGCTAATACTGGCTAGTGCAATATACTCAGCTTTACCCTCAAGTGGCTGGTCAACGAGAGAGTCAACAAATGGGATTAACTAGTTAAATGAGTCATTTAATGTGCAAAAATCCTAAAAAGAGTGGCACTTACTCATGGAGTCTTTACCACAAATTGCCACTTCTCAAATCATAGATAAATCATAGATAAATCAAGTTTTACCACAAATTGCCACTTCTCAAATCACCTAGTAGCTATGAAGGTGCATGGTTTTCCACAATAAGCCCTTCCCAAAACAGCCTTCCCCCAAATCATACTTTGTCTAAATGAGGCCACAATTCTCACACCGATGTATATTGGTATTGCAAATAGTTTGAGGTAGGCCAAGATGGGTTTCATTGTACAAAACACGCATTTTCCATTTTTTAAATCTCATATTTGAATCCCTTAGTCTATTTACTACTCAGGTGCCCTTGGTTTCTTGATAGTACTCAGTTTTGCCCTCTCTCTTCACAAATTCTCGCAGACGTGCATCATCGCTCTGATTGGTCTAGCCCATGTCACGCGGATCGTGCCCACCGACCGTTGATCGTATGATATAGGGAACGGGCAGGATAACCCCTCTCTCTCTGTTGGCGGTTAATTAGCTTCCACCCTCTAAGTATGCTGGAAGGGCGGTTTTCCGTATTATTTTTCACGCGCTAAAAATTATAAACTGTTTTAGGCGTTATTTTTCACGCAAAAAATGATAAACCATCACCGATTTGTTGTTACCATTACTTTTCACGCAAAAAAATGATAAACCATCACCGATTTGTTGTTGCCATTACTTTTCACGCAAAAAAATGATAAACCATCAACAATTTGTTGTAGCCATTACTTTTCACGCAAAAAAATGATAAACCATCAACAATTTGTTGTAGCCATTACTTTTCACGCAAAAAAAATGATAAACCATCACCGATTTGTTGTTGCCATTCCTTTTCACGCAAAAAATGATAAACCATCAACAATTTGTTGTAGCCATTACTTTTCACGCAAAAAATGATAAACCATCAACAATTTGTTGTAGCCATTACTTTTCACGCAAAAAAAGATAAACCATCAACAATTTGTTGTTGCCATTACTTTTCACGCAAAAAATATGATAAACCATCACCGATTTGTTGTTGCCATTACTTTTCACGCAAAAAAATGATAAACCATCAACAATTTGTTGTAGCCATTACTTTTCACGCAGAAAAAACCTAATTTGTTACAAAAGCTGGTTTCGGTGAGACCTAACCAAGTTTGGCATACATGATGGCATACCTATAACAACAAGGAATATCTAAAAGGGAAAGTTTCAGAAAATTTAGGGTGAAAATGATGCCATACATGATGTCTGTTCTTCGAGGTTTTGACCTGAAAATCAATTGGGTATTGTAAAGGGAAATAAAAAGTTCGAAAAATGTAAAAACGAAACAATCTATCTATCTATGTATAGAAGATCAGCTGTATGAAATTTGAGGTTATTTAGAGAAGGTAGAAAAAATCACCTTGTTAGAAAAGCTGGTTTCAGCTGAGACGAAACGGCATGCGCTTAAGCAAAGTGATTTTTTCGAACATCTCCAAATGACCCCAAATTTTCCATACATGATGCCATACGTGTAACAACAAGGAACCCTATCTAAAAAGTGTCAAAAAGTTTGCCCAACCGTATAGCTCTATCAAAAAGAACCTCACCATGGCGCTAGTATAATTTTGGGATAGTTACAAACTTTCGTTACCTAACCTTCAACATGAAACTTGTTTCAAATTCATTTTGGCCTACAAGAAACAAATCCCAACTTGATTCGAGCACCACAGCCTCCAAACGATGCCGATGCCGATATCGGCATGGTCGAACGGCTATGCTCGCCGCCACCGCTAGGTCAACGTCGGGATGCACCCTCAATCCCGTCCCCTCATTCGATCACCGACACACCGGAGATACCGCCGAGGCCAATGCCGAACGTACATGCCGATGCCAATGCCGATCATGCATGCACGCCGCCGTGGGCACGGCCACGCCGACCCGCTATGCTGGACGCCACGGACCGCCGCGAGGTCTTTCCCTTCGCCACCACACTCTCCTAGCACCCACCTATACACGCCGTAAAGGAGAGACACTAGTTTTCTCTACATTGCTCGCGTTCGTGTCCGACACGGTCAGTCAAAGTTTTGAGGTGGTCGTCGATGTCGTCGACCATTTCTTCTCTTCTTTGCATGGTTAAACGCGTCGTTCATATCTATCTAATGCGTCTGGTCTCGCCTCATGCAGCTTCTTTGTGGACGTCGATCTCATCTCGGCACCCCGCATGCCACCTCCTCCGTGCCATCGCTCGTAGAGCTCCGTTTAAAAATCTAATCCTACCCGTGTATTGCCCCTTGTATCAGCGTCATGGCCCCACTTGTCATTTGATATACCGAAGCCCCACTCGTTCGCGTTTTGGTCAGGGATACAGTCGATGCTTACGGTCAAACAAAGATGGATGGTCTCGACGTGTCTTTGCGGGCTCTACGTGGCCCCACTAGTCGAAGATAACGGTCAACCGTCGGGCAACCGGCCGTTACATCACGTGTGATGGTTTCAGACAAACGCTTGGGTAAAACTGAGGAAAAACTAAGGAGCTGGGGAAAACTGAGCACAACTAAGGACCCGAGGGCACGAAAATAGAAATCCCTTTTTGTTAATCTTTCCTTCTTCCGGATTGTAGCCGAAAAGGAGCAGCTTTCCCTGGGGCACCGCAAGGCCCTGGACGCTCAGGAGACCATCTCTTCCGAGCTAAAGGATCAGCTCATGCTGGCTGAACTCCGGCATTAGCGGGAGCTCAAGGAGGCCCAGGCTGCTGCTGAAACCATGTTGGACGAGTCTCTAAAGGACTTTACCGACGCCAGCAGCCAGCTGCGGAAGGAGCTGGAGGAGGAGACCGGGTTGCGGAAAGAGGCGCAGGCCTGGATCGCCACCCTTACCGCGGATCAGGTTGAGTATGACCGGTTGGTTATGCAGGCCGATGCGCTGGCTCTCAGTAATTCTTTTTTTCTTTCCCTCTTTTGCTTACAAGCTTATATCTTCCGGCAGTATGTCCTTATCTTTTCTTCTCTCTTTTCTTGCAGGGCTTTTTCCGGACTCACAGCCGCATGCCTTCAAAAAGGTCGCAGAGCGTAGGGCTGAGCAATCTCTGAGCACTCCGGATGCGCCCTGGGACGCCTACGACCATCTGGTCGTGCTTGCCGCCCGGATCCAGCATATGAGGGCTGTGGACTGGCATCTGGTTGACCTGCCGGACGTGGCCATGCAGATCTTCAAGGTGTTGTGGCCTGGGGAAGCCGTTCCGGCCAACGTGACCCTCCTCTCTGATCGTCTGAAGGACGCCTGCCGAAGGTTCTGGGAGTGGAAATGCTCAGCGGCCCGTGCCGGAGCTGACGCAGCGCTACACGTTGCTTGCTCTTCGTACAAGGACTTAGACCTCGACACCCTCCACAGCCTTCGTGGCGACGCTCCTACCGACAAGGATCCGGTCCTCACGGCCAAGCGCCAGGATCGCGCCTACCGGGTCACCCAGTTTGCTCGGCGCCTTCATCCCTCCTCCCGCGGACCTCAAGGACGAAGTCACTGACGACGAGGAAGAGGGTTCCGGTGAAGAGGAGGAGGAGGATGCTGAGGAAGGTGTGGTCCCTCCAGAGCAAGCCCCGGAAGCACCCGCAGCTGGCCTCCAGCCCCTGTTGCTTGAATGTTCTCACTGTATGTTTGTCATGGTTGTCTGCCTCAAAAAAAATGTTGGTTAAATTCTACCCCGGCATGCCGGGGGTGTCTGATGTAAGATAATACTATGCAATTCCTTTTGGTTGTGCTACAACTTTTATGCCGGTGTCTTTTATACCGGTAGCTTATCAAATTATGTTGGTTTGCTACTTTAGCAACTTGCCTATACTGTTTTGCTTTGATCTTGCACTGTGAAAATTCCAGAATTGTTTCCGCATCCAATCTGATGCGCACTTGGTTCTTTTGCTTTGGCTCTGCCTACCTCTATGGGTTTTTTGGCGTATGAGTCACAAAGTTCTTTTGCCAAGCAAGCACTTTCTTGAACTTAGAAATAATTCGAAATTTTTCACGAAAAACCGGTACAACCGGGGTTAGCCAAGTTTTTCTTCGGATCGCCTATTTTCCACCTCTCTTTGTGTTTTTCGCGTGCTTAGATCCTTCCGGTTTATCTTGCTTGCCATGAAGCCGGGTTTCGGACAGCAACAAAGTCGAAGACTCTGGTAGGTTTAGCACGTTACTAAACCAAAAAGAAAAAACGTCAAACAACCAACCGGTATACTGAAAAAAATAAACATGTTGCATGCAATTTCGGTAGAGGCAGCCCCCGAGATTCATTCGAGGTGTCAGCTTCTTTTATTTATAGCAAATAAGGTACAAAAAGGAACTTCTTACAACACATCTTCAGGAATATAAAGGACGCAACAAAGCAATGTTCCATGGGCGCTTGGTCTCTTCTCCTGACCTGTCCGCCTTTCCCTTCTTTGATTTCTGTGCATCGACCAAGTAGTAGGCATCATTGTGCTGAGCCTTGCTCACAATGAAAGGTCCTTCCCACGGAGGTGAGAGTTTGTGGCGTCCCTCAGTGCGCTGCACTAGGCGTAACACCAGATCTCCTTCCCGGAACACCCTCGGGTTAACCTTCCGGCTATGATAGCGTCTGAGGTTCTGCTGGTATATGGCCGTTCTTGCCAATGCCAGCTCTCTTGCTTCCTCTAGCAAGTCCACATCATTTTCTCGGGCCTCTTTTACATCTTCTTCGGTATAGAGCTGAACCCTTGGTGAGTCATGGATAATGTCGGTAGGTATCACGGCTTCTGCCCCATAAACCATGAAGAATGGAGTGTATCCGGTAGACCGGTTCGGTGTTGTTCTTATGCTCCACAGCACCGACGGCAGCTCATCGAGCCAACATCCCGGTGTCTTTTCAAGCGGTTCAATGAGTCTTGGTTTGATACCGGAAAGCACCAAAGCATTTGTTCTTTCCACTTGGCCGTTGCCTTGGGGGTGTGCCACTGAGCACAAATCCAACCGGATGTTGTTATCCTCACATAATCGCTTGAATTCTCCTTGGGAAAAGTTTGTCCCATTGTCAGTGATGATGCTATGTGGGTATCCATACCGCAAGATAACATCCTTCAAAAATTTCACCGCCGTATGTCCATCACAATTTGCGATAGGTTTCACTTCCATCCACTTAGTGAATTTATCCACCATAACCAGGATGTGGGTCATGCTCCCCCTTGCAGTTTTGAATGGGCCAACCATGTCGAGGCACCAAACAACGAATGGCCATGTTAACGGTATAGTTTTTAGACCGAATGTTGGGGTATGGTTTTGCTTGGCGTACCTCTGGCACCCGTTGCATTTCCGTACCAAATCCTCAGTGTTTTCCAGTGCAGTGGGCCAGTAGAACCCATGCCGGAACACTTTTGCCACCAGCGCCCTTGACGAAGCGTGATGCCCACGTTCCCCTTGGTGAATCTCCACAAGCATCTCTTTTCCCTCTTCCGGTTCCACACATCTTTGGAGGACACCGGTAACACTTCTTTTGTAAACCTTACCATTGACGATGGTATATGCTTTGGACCTCCTCTGGATCCTTCTTGATTCATTTTCGTCAACCGGCAAGGTGTCGTTGATCAGGAATTCCTTAATAGGTTCAACCCAAGATGGTGCTTCTCGAACCAGAAACACCGGTACATCTATCTCCATATTATCCACCAGCATAGCTTCTTCCGGGAGGGATCCGGCAGTCCCCGGGTTTGCCGGAACAGTCCCCGGGTTTACCGGTACAGTCCCCGGGTTTCCTTCGTCAATGTCCATCGGCACAACATGCGATTCCGGTACAAAGATTGAGTCCGACTCCGGACTTGGTTTGATCGATGGCACCCTTAGGTGAGCCAAAGCTACTCCGGGAGGGATTTCTTGCCTGGAGGAGCCTAACTTAGAAAGTGTATCGGCAGCCTCATTTTCCGCTCGCGGCACATGATGAAACTCACACCCTTCAAGAACCCGGCAATCTTTTGCACGTGGAACCGGTATGAGGCCATGTTGGCATCTTTTGCGTCCCAATCTCCGGAACATTGTTGCACCACAAGATCTGAATCACCATAGAAAATGATCCGGTGTGCACCGATTTCTTTTGCGACCTTGAGCCCATGAACCAGAGCCTCATATTCAGCGACATTGTTCGATGCCCTGAAGTGTACTTGTAGAACGTACCGGAGATGATCTCCCTTTGGTGAAGTAAGAACCACACCGGCACCTAGACCCTCTTTGAGCTTGGATCCATCAAAATGCATCTTCCAGTATTCTATCTTTTGTACCGGCGGTTTGTATTGCATTTCCGCCCAATCGACCAAGAAATCAGCCAAAGCTTGTGATTTTATGGCGTCCCTTCTCTCGTATACCGGTACATATGGTGATAACTGAATTGCCCATTTGGCAATCCTGCCGCTGGCATCCTTGTTGCACATGATATCTGAAATAGGTGCCTCACTCACCACTTTCATGGGGTGCTCTTCAAAGTAGTGCTTAAGTTTTGTGGCGGCCATGAACACGCCGTAGGTCATTTTCTGGAAGTGAGGGTAGTTTTGTTTTGAGAGGGAGAGCACCTCGCTCAGATAGTATACCGGCCTCTGGACGGTTTTTCCTTCCTCTTCTCTTTCCACCACAACCACAACACTCACGACCCGGTTTGTTGCTGCTATGTACAACAACATGGGCTCTCTTTCTAGCGGTGAGGCCAATACCGGCGCAGTTGCCAACATTGTTTTTAGCTCTTTGAATGCTGTCTGCCTGAGGGGTCCAGACGAAGGTATCGGGTTTTTTCATCAAAGCATAGAGTGGCAGAGCCTTTTCTCCGAACCTGCTTATGAACCGGCTTAGAGATGCCAAGCTTCCGGTAAACTTTTGCACATCTTTGAGATCTTGCGGTATAGTCATTCTTTCGATGGCCCGGATTTTTACCGGATTAACCTCAATTCCCCGGCTTGATACGAGAAAGCCAAGTAATTTGCCGGCAGGGACACCGAAGGTGCATTTTGCCGGATTGAGTTTCATCCGGTACCTCCTCAAGTTGTCAAACGTTTGCCTCAGATCATCGATCAAGGTTTGTTTTACCTTAGTTTTTATCACGACATCGTCCACATAGACTTGCACATTTTTTCCGATTTGATCAAACAAACACTTTTGCATACATCGCTGGTACGTTGCACCAGCGTTGCGCACACCGAAAGGCATAGTGACATAGCAATAAGCCCCGTGCGGCGTAATGAACGCAGTTTTTATTTGATCTTCCCTTTTCAGGGGAATCTGGTGGAAACATGAATAAGCATCCAGGAAAGACAACAGCTCACAACCAGCAGAAGAATCAATCACTTGATCGATCCGGGGTAAAGGGAAAGGATCTTTCGGGCAAGCCTTGTTCAGGTTGGTGTAGTCGATGCACATGCGCCACACCTTTGGAGCTTTGGGGTCTTCCTCTTTTTTCTTCTCGACCAGCACCGGATTGGCTAGCCACTCAGTATGCAGTACCTCCACGATGAAACCGGCAACCAGTAACTTTGTCACTTCTTCTCCAATGATCTTTCTCCTGTCTTCAGCGAACCGGCGTAAGGGTTGTCGTACCGGCTTTGCATCCTTCCGGACATTCAAAGAGTGCTCAACCAACTCCCTCGGAACACCTACCAAGTCATCAGTAGACCAGGCAAAGATATTCCGATTCTCATGGATGAAGTTGACGAGCGCGCTTTCCTATGCCTCACTCAGGCCAGCACCGATGCGAACGGTACGCTCAGGGTATGCAGGGTCCAACACGATATCTTTTGTCTCCTTGGTTGGCTTGAATGCCGGTGTTCCCAAGTTTCCACTCATTGCCGCTAAGCTCAGCTGTGAGGACTGAGCCAGCGCAACCGCAGTTTGCATCCTTCTTTTTTCCTCTGCGATCACCCGTGATTCTGCCAGGTTTGATCCGGCGGAAGCGGTTTCCAGTGAGACTTTGTAGTTTCCCACACCGGTTAAGGGTCCACGAGGTGCCGGCATCTTCATCTTGAGATACGCTGTATGGGTTGAAGCCATGAATGCCGCCAATGCCGGTCTCCCCAGCAGTGCGTGATAAGGACTGTCTAGGTCCACCACCTCGAACAAAAGGTTTTCGACCCGGCAATTGTCACGTCCTCCGAACGACACATCTGAAAGAACATTTCCCGCCCTTTTGGGTTTTGTTTGTTTGATGTCAACACTAGGTATATATTTATGTGTGTTGATGTAGACAGGTACATGGTCCGACTATATAAACTTGGCTGATGAATTGGACTGACAAAACTGAAGCTGTGCTGTTTTTTCTCTTCCGGCGGAAGTTCCGGCCACTGCCGGCGGAACTTCCGCCCAGATTCTCCTCTCAGCAGACCATCAGCGCCCCTCTCAGTTGGAACTTTCAAAGGCTGGCCGGAAGTTCCGGTCAGCGGAACTTCCGCCCAACTTCCGGGCAAGTTCCGGAAACATGAAGATTGTGGCTCAGTATGTCCAGTAAGGTTTTCTCGCAATTCCGGAACTTGGCCGGAACTTCCGGTCACCGGAAGTTCCGCCCTAGTTCCGCCCCAAACTCAGTTTGCCAGCGCGTCTGTCTCGGAAACATCCTGCCGGAACTTCCTGTCCTCTTGGCCGGAACTTCCGGTGCCAGCCGGAACTTCCGGCCCTCCTGGCCGGAACTTCCGGTGTTACTGAAAAACGTCCATAACGGTCAGATCTGAGAGCTCCACTCATATAAATAGCTCTCTTCTCCAATGGGACAGGTTGCTCAATCATTGCACAAAAATCTGCCAAGCTTCACCACCATTAGAGCCACCTCAAGAACTCAAGATTTGCAAGATCTCCTTCCTCCCCCAACCAAAGCTCTTGATCTTTGGAGATTCGAAGGAGAAGACACCAATCTACATCCTCACCGAAGCGATTTACATTTCCCCTCATTTGTTTGAGGGCCCTCTTGCTAGTGTTCCTCTTTGGATCCCTAGTTGATTTGTGTTGATGTATTGTTGTTGATTGTTGTGTTGTTACAGATTTGTGAGCCTCCAATTTGGTTGTGGATGTGTGCCCCAAGAACCTTGTAAAGGCCCGGTTTCCGCCTCGAGGAAATCCCTTAGTGGAAGTGGGCTAGGTGATGGCGCGTGACTGGGCTTAATGGAGTGTTGATTCCTCCCCAGTAACGGCACCAAAAAGCAGCTGCTTGTGACGGTAAAGCACACGTCCGTTGGGAACCCCAAGAGGAAGGTATGATGCGTACAACAACGAGTTTTCCCTCAGTAAGAAACCAAGGTTTATCGAACCAGTAGGAGATGAAGGCCACGTGAAGGTTGTTGGTGAAGGAGTGTAGTGCGGCGCAACACCAGGGATTCCGGCGCCAACGTGGAACCTGCACAACACAATCACAATACTTTGCCCCAACTTAACAGTGAGGTTGTCAATCTCACCGGCTTGCTGAAAACAAATGATTAAACGTATGGTGTGGAGAATGATGTTTGCTTGCAAAGAACAACAGAGAACAATGATTGCAATAGGTTGTATTTCAGATGTAAAAGAATGGACCGGGGTCCACAGTTCACTAGTGGTGTCTCTCCAATAAGATAAATAGCATGTTGGGTGAACAAATTACAGTTGGGCAATTGACAAATAGAGAGGGCATAACAATGCACATACATATCATGATGACTACTATGAGATTTACTTAGGGCATTACGATCAAAGTACATAGACCGCTATCCGACATGCATCTATGTCTAAAAGTCCACCTTCGGGTTAGCATCCGCACCTCTTCCAAGTATTAAGTTGCAAACAACAGACAATTGCATTAAGTACTGCGCGTAATGTAAACAACACAAATATCCTTAGACAAAGCATTGATGTTTTATCCCTAGTGGCAACAACACATCCATAACCTTAGAACTTTCTGTCATTGTCCCAGATTCAATGGAGGCATGAACCCACTATCTAGCATAAATACCCCCTCTTGGAGTTACAAGTATCAACTTGGCCAGAGCCTCTACTAGCAACGGAGAGCATGCAAGATCATAAACAACACATATATGATAGATCAATAATCAACTTGACATAGTATTCCATAATCGTATCCCAACAAACACAACATGTAGCATTACAAATAGATGATCTTGATCATGGTAGGCAGCTCACAAGATCTAAACATGATGGAACAATAGGAGAAGACAACCATCTAGCTACTGCTATGGACCCATAGTCCAAGGATGAACTACTCACGCATCAGTCCGGAGGCGGGCATGGTGATGTAGAGCCCTCCGGTGATGATTCCCCTCTCCGGCAGGGTGCCGGAGGTGATCTTCAGAACCCCCCGAGATGGGGTTGACGGCGGCGGCGTCTTTGGAACTTTTCTCATGTTTTGACTCTCGGTACTAGGGTTTTCCAATACGAAGGAATATATAGGCGAAGAGGCAGCGTCGGGGGAGCCAGGGGGCTCCCTCCCCACACCTGGGCGCGGCAGGGGGCCAGGCCGCGCCGCCCTATGGGGTGGGCCCCCTGCTGGCCGCCTCCGACTCTTCTTCGATGTTCTGGAATCCTCCGTGGAAAATAGGGCCGTGGGCTTTTGTTTCGTCCAATTCCGAGAATATTTCCTGTGTAGGATTTCTGAAACCAAAAACAGAAGAAAACAGGAACTGTCGCTTCAGCAGAAAACAGGGCCTATTTTTCCACGAAGCTTCCAGAAGACCGGAGGAGAAACAAAGTGGGGCCACAGGGCACCCACACACTAAGGCGGCGCGGCCCAGGCCCTGGCCGCGCCGCCCTAGCGTGTGGGGCCCCCGTGCCTCTCCCGACTCCGCCCTTCCGCCTACTTACAGCCTTCGTCGCGAAACCCAATACCGAGAGCCACGATACGGAAAACCTTCCAGAGACGCCGCCGCCGCCAATCCCATCTCGGGGGATTCAGGAGATCGCCTCCGGCACCCTGCCGGAGAGGGGAATCATCTCCCGGAGGTCTCTTCATCGCCATGATCGCCTCCGGATCGATGTGTGAGTAGTTCACCCCTGGACTATGGGTCCATAGCGGTAGCTAGATGGTCGTCTTCTCCTCATTGTGCTATCATGTTAGATCTTGTGAGCTGCCTATCATGATCAAGATCATCTATCCGTAATCCTACATGTTGTGTTTGTTGGGATCCGATGAATATTGAATACTATGTCAAGTTGATTATCAATCTATCATATATGTTATTTATGTTCTTGCATGCTCTCCGTTGCTAGTAGAGGCTCGGCCAAGTTAATACTTGTGACTCCAAGAGGGAGTATTTATGCTCGATAGTGGGTTCATGCCTCCATTAAATGCAGGACGATGACGAGGAAGTTCTAAGGTTGTGGATGTGTTGTTGCCACTAGGGACAAAACATCGATGCTTTGTCTAAGGATATTTGTGTTGATTACATTACGCACCATACTTAATGCAATTGTCTGTTGTTTACAACTTAATACTGGAAGGGGTTAGGATGATAACCTGAAGGTGGACTTTTTAGGCATAGATGCATGTTGGATAGCGGTCTATGTACTTTGTCGTAATGCCACGATTAAATCTCATAGTACTCATCATGATATATGTATGTGCATTGTTATGCATTCTTTATTTGTCAATTGCCCAAGCTGTAATTTGTTCACCCAACATCTGCTATCTTATGGAAGAGACACCACTAGTGATCCGTGGACCCCGGTCCTATTCTTTACATCCGAAATGCAAGCTGCCGCAATTGTTCTTTCTTGTTCTTCGCAAACAAACATCATCATCCGCACTATACATCTAATCCTTTGTTTACAGCAAGCCGGTGAGATTGACAACCTCGCTGTTACGTTGGGGCAAAGTTCTGTGATTGTGTTGTGCGAGGTTCCACGTTGGCGCCGGAATCCCTGGTGTTGCGCCGCACTACACTCCTCCGCCATCAACCTTCAACGTGCTTCTTGGCTCCTCCTGGTTCGATGAACCTTGGTTTCTTTACGAGGGAAAACTTGCTACTGTGCGCATCACACCTTCCTCTTGGGGTTCCCAACGGACGTGTCAACTACACGCATCAAGCATTTTTTACGGCGCCGTTGCCGGGGAGATCAAGACACGCCTGCAAGGGAGTCTCCACTTCCAATCTCTTTACTTTGTTTTTGTCTTGCTTTACTTTACTTTATTTACTGCTTTGTTTGATCTTATATCAAAAACACAAAAAAATTAGTTGCTAGCTTTACTTTATTTACTGTCTTGTTCTCTATATTGAAAACACACAAAAATTAGTTACTTGCATTTTTACTTCTGTTATCATGTCTAGCTCTGCACCTGTTACTTCTTCACCTGAGGAATTAGTCTTCACTTTTAAACAAGGGGATGAGGAGAGTTTTAAAGATGCTTGGTCCAGAATTTTTGATTCTTATCGTAAAGCTGAACCTCAAATGACTCTAAGTTTGCTCCTTAGTAATTTTTATTTTGGGCTTATGATTCGCTATAGATATGCCTTGGATGCTGTAGTGGGAGGAGATTTCCTTCATTGCGACGGTGATCAAGCTTTTAATGCCATAAAAAAATTAGTTGCATCACATAGTTCAACTAATAACTTTGATTCAGCTCTTATTAGCATTTATAATAGATTAAACACTCTTGAGACAAGTGCATCTTGCTTGGAAAAAATTATAGTTATGTTCGTAACCGTCTTGATCAAGTTTTGTTGAACTCTGAACCTTCAATATGGGACCCTACTATTAAAGTTGTTATAGGTGGTGAAACTTTTCATGCCAATTGTGATATTATGTCTGAATTTTGCCTTATGCCTAAGAGTATTTATGAATCTTTGACACTTTGGGGACTCGTTGAAGGGGGAGAAGGAATAACTCTTATTGATAACTCTGTTATAACTCCTAAGGGAATAGCCGAGGGTGTGCATACAACCATTCTTGGAAGAACAATATTGATTGATTATCTTGTTATTGATTGTGTAGGAACAGGACAAATCACACTCGGAAGATCCCTGCTGAAACTATTGGGAGCAGTCATAGATGTGGGAGAAGGCACCTTAAAATTCACCTCTACACCGGGAGGTAGACATGTATTCCCTAAATCAAAGGGTAAGAAAAAGAATAAGAAAGGTAGGCGTAATGCCCGAGGTAATGTTGATGCTTCATCTCTTGATAATACTTGATACACACTTTCTGCGCCTAGCTGAAAGGCGTTAAAAAAAGCGCTTATGGGAGACAACCCATTATTTTACTTCTGCACTTTATTTTATATTTGAGTCTTGGAAGTTGTTATTACTGTAGCAACCTCTCCTTATCTTTATTTTATTGCATTGTTGTGCCAAGTAAGGTCTTTGATAGTAAAGCCAATACTAGATATGGATTGCTGCGCAGGAACAGATTTCTTGCTGTCACGAATTTGAGCAGTAGTCCCTGTAGAAAAATCAAAAAAATCTGCCAATTTACGTGTGTGATCCTCAGATATGTACGCAACTTTCATTCAATTTGGGCATTTTCATCTGAGCAAGTCTGGTGCCACTTTAAAATTCGTCTTTACGAACTGTTCTGTTTTGACAGATTCTGCCTTTTATTTCACATTGCATGTTTTGCTATGTTTGATGGATTTCTTTGTTCCATTAACTTTCAGTAGCTTTGTGCAATGTCCAGAAGTGTTAAGAATGATTATGTCAACTCTGAATATATGAATTATGCACTAACCCTCTAATGAGTTTGTTTCGAGTTTGGTGTGGAGGAAGTTTTCAAGGGTCAAGAGAGGAGGATGATACAATATGATCAAGAAGAGTGAAAAGTAAAAGCTTGGGGATGCCCCCGTGGTTCATCCCTGCATATTTTAAGAAGACTCAAGCGTCTAAGCTTGGGGATGCCCAAGGCATCCCTTCTTCATCGACAACTTATCGGGTTCCTCTAGTGAAACTATATTTTTATTCCGTCACATCTTATGTGCTTTACTTGGAGCGTCTGTTTGTTTTTATTTTTGTTTTGTTTGAATAAATCGGATCCTAGCATTCTTTGTTTGGGAGAGAGACACGCTCCGCTGTTTCGTATGAACACATGTGTTCTTAGCTTTATCTTTAATGTTCATTGCGAAATTTGAACTACTTCATTCATTGCTATATGGTTGGAAACGAAAAATGCCGCATGTGGTAAATGGTTTAAATGTCTTGAATAATGTGATACTTGGCAATTGTTGTGCTCATATAGATCTTGTTTAAGCTCTTGCATCATGTACTTTGTACTCATTAATGAATAACTACATAGAGCTTGTTAAAATTTGGTTTGCATGATTGATCTCTAGAGTCTAGATATTTTCTGGTTGTGGTGTTTGAACAACAAGGAGACAATATAAAGTCTTATAATAGTTACAATATGTTCATATGTGAGCTTTGCTGCACCTTTTATACTTGAGTTTGCTTCAAACAACCTTTCTAGCCTAGCCTTGTATTGAGAGGAATTCTTCTCGTGCATCCAAATCCTTGAGCCAAAAACTATGCCATTTGTGTCCACCATACATACCTACTACATGGTATTTCTCTGCCATTCCAAAGTACATTACTTGGGTGCTACCTTTAAAATTCTATTCTTTGCCTTTGCAATATATAGCTCATGGGAAAATAGCCTTAAAAACTATTGTGGTGAAGAATATGTACTTATGTGTCTTATTTCTTAATAAGTTGCTTGTTGAGCGGTAACCATGTTTACGGGGACGCCATCAACTTTTACACCTTTGTTGAATATCATGTGAGGTGCTATGCATGTTCGTCTTGTCTGAAGTAAGGACGATTTTCATGATCAAATGGTTTGAGTATGCATAATGTTAGAGAAGAACATTGGGCCGCTAACTAAAGCCATCATTCATGGTGGAAGTTTCAGTTTGGACAATCAATCCTCAATCTCTTATGATAATTTTAATTGTTGTTGAATGCTTATGCATTAAAGAGGAGTCCATTATCTATTGTCTATGTTGTCCCGGTATGGATGTCTAAGCTGAGAATAACCAAAAGTGAGAAATCCAATGCGAGCTTTCTCCTTAGACCTTTGTACAGGCGGCATAGAGGTACCCCTTTGTGACACTTGGTTGAAACATATGATATGCAGTGATAATCCATGTTAATCCAAGCTAATTAGGACAAGGTGCGAGCACTATTGGTATACTATGCATGAGGCTTGCAACTTATAAGATATCTTATACATAACACATATGCTTTATTACTATCATTGACAAAATTGTTTCTTATTTTCAAAATGAAAAGCTCTAGCACAAAAATAGTAATCCATGCTTCCCTCTGTGAAGGGCCTATCTTCTACTTTATTGTTGAGTCAGTTTACCTATTCCTTCTATATTAGAAGCAAACACTTGTATCAACTGTGTGCATTGATTCTTACATGTTTACTTATTGCACTTGTTATATCACTTTGTGTTGACAATTATCCATGAGATATATATGTTGAAGTTGAAAGCAACCGCTGAAACTTATATCTTCCTTTGTGTTGCTTCAATGCTTTTACTTTGAATTTATTGCTTTATGTGTAACTCTTATGCAAGTCTTATTGATGCTTGTCTTGAAAGTATTATTCATGAAAAGTCTTTGCTATATGATTCACTTGTTTACTCATTATCTTCATCATTGCTTCGAATCGTTGCATTCATCTAATATGATTTACAATAGTATGATCAAGATTATGATAGCATGTCACTTCAGAAATTATCTTTGTTATCGTTTACCTACTCGAGGGCGAGTAGGAACTAAGCTTGGGGATGCTTGATACGTCCCAAACGTATCTATAATTTCTTATGTTCCATGCTACTTTTATGATGATACTCACATGTTTTATACACATTATATGTCATTATTATGCATTTTCCGGCACTAACCTATTGACGAGATGCCGAAGTGCCGATTCTTTGTTTTCTGCTGTTTTTGGTTTTAGAAATCCTAGTAAGGAAATATTCTCGGAATTGGACGAAATCAACGCCCAGGGGCCTATTTTTCCACGAAGCTTCCAGAAGACCGGAGGAGAAACGAAGTGGGGCCACGGGGCGCCGACACACTAAGGCGGCGCGGCCCAGGCCCTGGCCGCGCCGCCCTAGCGTGTGGGGCCCCCGTGCCTCTCCGGACTCCGCCCTTCCGCCTACTTAAAGCCTTCGTCGCGAAACCCCCAGTACCGAGAGCCACGATACGGAAAACCTTCCAGAGACGCCGCCACCGCCAATCCCATCTCGGGGGATTCAGGAGATCGCCTCCGGCACCCTGCCGGAGAGGGGAATCATCTCCCGGAGGTCTCTTCATCGCCATGATCGCCTCCGGATCGATGTGTGAGTAGTTCACCCCTGGACTATGGGTCCATAGCAGTAGCTAGATGGTCGTCTTCTCCTCATTGTGCTATCATGTTAGATCTTGTGAGCTGCCTATCATGATCAAGATCATCTATCTGTAATCCTACATGTTGTGTTTGTTGGGATCCGATGAATATTGAATACTATGTCAAGTTGATTATCAATCTATCATATATGTTATTTATGTTTTTGCATGCTCTCCGTTGCTATTAGAGGCTCTGGCCAAGTTGATACTTGTGACTCCAAGAGGGTGTATTTATGCTCGATAGTGGGTTCATGCCTCCATTAAATCTAGGACAGTGACAGAAAGTTCTAAGGTTGTGGATGTGCTGTTGCCACTAGGGACAAAACATCGATGCTTTGTCTAAGGATATTTGTGTTGATTACATTACGCACCATACTTAATGCAATTGTCTGTTGTTTACAACTTAATACTGGAAGGGGTTTGGATGATAACCTGAAGGTGGACTTTTTAGGCATAGATGCATGCTGGATAGCGGTCTATGTACTTTGTCGTAATGCCCTGATTAAATCTCATAGTACTCATCATGATATATGTATGTGCATTGTTATGCCTTCTTTATTTGTCAATTGCCCAGCTGTAATTTGTTCACCCAACATCTGCTATCTTATGGGAGAGACACCACTAGTGATCTGTGGACCCCGGTCCTATTCTTTACATCTGAAATACAAACTGCTGCAATTGTTCTTTACTGTTCTTCGCAAACAAACATCATTATCCACACTATACATCTAATCCTTTGTTTACAGCAAGCCGGTGAGACTGACAACCTCGCTGTTACGTTGGGGCAAAACTCTGTGATTGTGTTGTGCAGGTTCCACGTTGGCGCCGGAATCCCTGGTGTTGCGCCGCACTACACTCCTCCGCCATCAACCTTCAACGTGCTTCTTCGCTCC
Source organism: Lolium rigidum (assembly GCF_022539505.1). NCBI lineage: Eukaryota > Viridiplantae > Streptophyta > Magnoliopsida > Poales > Poaceae > Lolium > Lolium rigidum. Next base: position 227,039,532 of record NC_061513.1, on the reverse strand, counting down.
TCCTGGTTCGATAAACCTTGGTTTCTTTCTGAGGGAAAACTTTCTACTGTGCGCATCACACCTTCCTCTTGGGGTTCCCAACGGACGTGTTAACTACACGCATCACATCCCCAAGCTTAGTTCCTACTCGCCCTCGAGTAGGTAAACGATAAAACGAATAATTTCTGAAGTGACATGCTACCAACATGATCTTGATCAATACTATTGTAAAGCATATGAGATGAATGAAGTGACTCAAAGAAATGGTCTATAGTTTGCTAACAAAAAGATAATGACTAAACAACTGAATCATATAGCAAAAACTTTTCATGAATAATACTTTCAAGACAAGTATCAAAATGTCTTACATAAGAGTTAACTCATAAAGCAATAGATTCTTAATAGAATGTTTTGAAGCAACACATAGGAAGATTTAAGTTTCAGCATTTGCTTTCAACTTTCAACATGTATATCTCATGGATAATTGTAAACACAAAGTAATATGATGAGTGCAATAAGTAAGCATGTAAGAATCAATGCACACAGTTGACACAAGTGTTTGCTTCTAAGATAGAAATAAGTAGGTAAACTGACTCAACATAAAGTAAAAGAAAGGCCCTTCGCGAGGGGAAGCGGGGATTAAATCATGTGCTAGAGCTTTTCAAGTTTTGAAATCATATAGAGAGCATAAAAGTAAAGTTTTGAGAGGTGTTTGTTGTTGTCAACGAATGGTAGTGGGCATTCTAACCCCCTTGTCAAACAGACTTTCAAAGAGCGGCTCCCATGAAGGACGTTATCTCTACCAGCAAGGTAGATCATCCCTCTTCTCTTTTGTTTACACATGTACTTTAGTTTTATTTAAGGATGACACTCCTCCCAACCTTTTTCTTTCACAAGCCATGGCTAACCGAATCCTCGGGTGCCTTCCAACATTTCACATACCATGGAGGAGTGTCTATTTGCAAAATTAAGTTGCTTACTGATGAATCAGGGCAAAACATGTGAAGAGAATTATTAATGAAAGTTAATTAATTGGGGCTGGGAACCCCGTTGCCAGCTCTTTTTGCAAAATTATTGGATAAGCGGATGTGTGTGGGGACCCCGGACTAGCTGTCCGAAATTCCCTGTTATGTATACAGTTCACGATCCCATGATCAGTGCGCCGTGAACACATAACCGAACTGATATCAAATTACACCATCCATTACAAAGCGGAATAAGAAAATTACAATATGATCACATGACCAATACTTACATAATAGCCTCAGAGGGCCTAACTAAACATCAGAGTAGCATCATCACTTCAGCAGCGCAGTACCCAAGTCATCTGCCATAAACCCTACATGCAACTGACTGGGAAGACGTTCCTAGCTCGCATAGACGTCGCCAACTCCTTCGTCATCCATTGTGTTCCTCCAAGTCTGGCCAAGTAAATAGCCAGGGACAAAGCCGTGAGTACATTTGGAATTGTACTCGCAAACCATCAAGAAAGGTACTTTGCAAGAGTGCAAGATAACAAGTGCTAAACTAAGTTGACAAGAGGGAAGAGCTAATTTCTCTTGTGGAAATAGCATGAGAAAGAGAAATGTTTTCTCTTGTGGACATAGCATGCCGCCATCTCAATTGATGGGGACGCTTAGGAAGTTCTATGACATATCTATGCTTTTATTGGAGATGAGGTAGCATAAGTCCATCTCAGTTGATGGAAATGCTAGAGGATTCCTATGACATACCTATATCTTTATTGAAGAAGATACTTCAAAAGATACTTATGACATCTCTATATCTTTGTTAAAGAAGAGTTCCTCTTCAAGAAACATTTAGGAAAGAGTTCCCCACTTAGCCTTCATTTTTCCACGACCATCTCCATGTGGTCAACACACGCCCTTTTTCTGTACCCTTCCGGTACACATAAACACAACACTTCCTTTGCAAATCATTTGTTCAAAAACAAAACGCAAGCCCCGGTAAAGGTAGACCTTTGCAACCCGTCCATGACCGCGGACGCGGCTATTCGAATAGATTTAACTCTGCAGAGTGTGCGCACTTTCCCCACAAGAACTGATAAATCCGCCGAGATCATCCTCGGGTCGTCATACGAGAGTATGCGAGTCTCGGATAACCAGTCATAGTCTTTCGCCCGTCTCCTTTGGCACAAGTCCTTCCCTGCGGGCTTACCCCTTCCCGGCACCCCGGCAGCATACCTCCTTTTGAGCGTATCTCCGGCGCCACGACGGAAGACCCTCAGTAATCGTCCGGCTATCGGTCTAGACAGTGTATTGCCTCCTCCAGAGCGCAACCCGGCGTCGGAGGTCATCTTGACCCTCCCTAGAGAGTTGTGAAGGGTGCTTATGCCAATCTCAACGAACTACGGACTAAGCCCGTGCCCATATTGGATAATGTGGTTGCGCGAATAAAAGTTGGGCTGGTGTACACATATACGCAGTGCCCCTTTTAGAAAACCACATCTTTTTCCCACAACACCTTGGTGTTCCACAAACAGCCATACACCACTTTCCCAAACATCTTTATCAAGATCCTTTGTTTTTCTTAAATCATACACTTGGGTTAGCTCACCCAAGGTTTTCATAAACATTTACAACAAGGTAAGCCTTGAGGGGTTCCCAACCTATAGTTTCATGAATTGAACTAGAATTGCACTACGGCCGAGATGAGAGTCATCTTGCCATAGAAGGTATAAAGGAGAAATGGGTGGATCATACTTGCTTAAGATAAGCATGTATGATGACAACACAAAGAGGATTGTACTTTCAGATTTGTGGTACTAACTATAAAATTTGGATAGTGGAGAATCACTACCCAACCAACTCTCCAATAGGGTACGCGGCATACTCCTCTCAAGTTGAGAATTACACCAACATCATGACATTGATACCTCTAAATTACAAAAGTTGTGAGTGTGGTGAAAGTTACTATCTTGAGAGGGAAGATGCTCAAGTTGAGCATACAAGATGACCAAGTGCAATAGCACGACCATGATACCATGTATCCCATAATCACATGACAAAGGTGGAGTATCACCACTAGGGAGTACCCCACTTGGAAACACACATAGATGACATAAATAGAGAGAATAACACACATAGAATTCAAGGTGCTTTGGACATCAACAAATGACATCCAACTAGACACCAAATCAGAGATCAAAAGATGGCTTGCCTTGGCTTATTTGTCCCTGTACGTCTTCAACTCCATCAATATAAGAATTCCAACAACATATAAAGAATCCTTGTCCAATCCAATTCTTCTTCTTCTCCGGAATTGTTCGCATCTATCGCCGGAAAATATAAAAGGAACACAATCAATCACATTTCTCCAAACATAACAAGCAAGCAACATTCAACAATCAATAGCTAACCACTTTACTATGGGCTAACATACAAAAGACTTATAGGTACTACAAAGCAACTAAAAGAGAACCCAATCTATTTACCTAGTGAAGGTATGAGAGTGCCATGACTTAGCAATTTCCTCTCTCGGTTATCACCATGGTAAAAACCAAACATCCCCTGGTAGATAACATCATAAAGAGGACAAGAGCATTAGTTTGACATCAAATACATTCACAAAACATTTTCTAACATTTTTGTAAAAGTAGAAAACAGTTTTCCTAACTTAGTTTGCTCACATAACACAACATCCAAAATAGGAAGCAAACCATTTTCCACATCATTTGAAAACTTAAGCAAAACAAAAGAGCTAATGTTAGGTTGCAGAGGTTTTATTTTGCAAGCATAAAACAAGGGTTGCCCATTTCTAAGAAAAAGAGTTGGACAAGGGTTTTAAGTAAACCAAAAAGTTTTGAACCAACAATGCATGTCACCCATATACATTACTAACAGTAACAAATATGTATGAACAGAGACTAATAATATTTTTCCTATATAGTCAGTACTAATACAAGGCTAATCCAATTGGAATCACCCAAAAATATTAAACCTACAATTTTAGGAATTTCTTTGAATCTGACTGTACAGAAAACAAGATCTGTAAGCCATAAATCGTAGAAAAATCCTAAAAATATGAGGTCACTGGCATTTGAAAGATATTTAAACAGAGATTCACACACAATTGGATTTGGGTTCAAATTATTTCAGAAACTCTCATAAATGGATTTACAAGTTTACTGCATGTTTTCACCATTTGCTTTAACTATGGAGTTGCAGAACAGATAAAGGTTTGAAACTTGTTTGAGATGATTAAGAAAACATTCGGTAATCCTACAGAAGTGGAATCACTCAATTAGGTTCAAAAATGGATTTTTGATGAATTAAAAGCTAACAGCCATGTCTGCAGAACACATAGAACAAGTTTAATACCCCACAAATCGTACATCAATCATAAAAATATGAGGTCAGTTGCATATGAAAGGCATTGAAAAGCTGGTTCTCACCCAACTGGTTTCATTCAAAAATTCGTTCCCAAGCTCCTGGTTTAATTCGACAAAGTCAGATCTGTCCAGATCTTGATCTGTGAACCATTTCAGTTTCAGGAGGTCAATCGAAGTGAAACCACCGCCAAAATGAAGGTATTGAAGAGGGCTTTCACTTACAGTTGAGTTTGTTCAAAAAGGTTTGGTAAAACGGAACAAATCGAATAAACAGTGAATCTGCATGTTTTCAGAACTTTATTTACCACGGACAATCCGTAACGATTTTGAGGGTGAGACCAACGCCAAGTTGTAGATCTTTTCAATACCTATCTGTGGAACTTTGAATCACTCGATTTGGATCTGCACACGAGATTCGGTGGATTTTACAAGATCGTACCAGAATCTGAAACAGCAAGATAGCAGAAATTACAGCAAGTTTTTGGACGAACTTTGGTCAAGAGCTTCAGATCTGAGGATTGTTCAAGCTTCTCCATGCTTAGACCAACATGCACCTGCATCAAGATCCAATCTAGTGAGAGGAGAAAGGAGAAAGTGAGCTGGACTCATCCAAGATTAGGGGGAAGAGAGGGAGAGAGATGCTCTCATGGTGAGGGGAAGCTTGAGGGAGGAGAGGAGCAACATCTTGGCCGGTTTTCATGGCCATGGCCGGCCCTGCAAGCAAGGGGCAGCAGCATTTCGTGGGGAAGTGGAGGAGGAGAGTGTGAGGGAGTGGAGGAAGAGAAGAAATGAAGCAAAGGGGAGGAGGTGGCCGGCTAGGGAGTTTTTATAGAGGGAGAGGGGTGGCTGCCTCCTTTTTTGATTGGCCAAGGTGGGTGGCTGCCCATTTAATTGTTGAGGTAGTTGGGAGTCAAGGCTTGCAAGAGAAGATAAAGAGGAGGAGGGGCTGGCCGAATTTCAAGTCATGGCCGGCTCCTTTCTTGTCATGAGCAAGTGAGAAATGTGAGAGAGATGCACAACATCAATGTGTATAGTTAAGGGCATGATGTTGAGGATATAATGTCCATGAGTGATTTGGATGATGATAAGTATAGGAGTAGATACATATAGATAAAAAAAGGAGTATGAAGGTGACATGTGCCATGAGAATAATTTTCCACCACTTTGGTTGAGACCAACTTATGAAGAAGATAATTCCCGAGGTAGAGTTGATGAATAGAAGTTTTCATTTGAATTCAAAATTGAAAAGATTGGGATTGACCACATGCAACAATGCATGAGCATGTCAAGATAGATGGGATGGTGATGGTGGTTTAGTCAATGATAGAGCAAGGTTAATATAAATGGTGAATGAAGTATCCATATACTCACAAGGATGAATATGGTGGCAGAAATCACCAATTTATGAGATCAAGGTGATGATGGAAGAGAATATAAAGTACTCTAGAAATGAGAGGTCAATTGGAAGTGGTTTGAAAGTATCAAATGATCATCCATTTGATCAAAAATTGGAGGATGGGGGAAAATACAATGTGGTAGATCAGAGATGTGCAAAGGTTGCTATTTGAAATAGAACTTGTTTGAAAAGTATTTGAAACACCTCAATTGTCTAGGGACAATTGGGAATGAACTCAAGTGGAATGGAACTTGAAAATGTTGAGAGATCTAGTTGGAACATAGGAGTTCAAAATGTTCTACTTACTTTCTCAAGTGAAGTAGAGTTTTCTCAAACTTAAAATAAGAAAGAGGAAACAAGAAATGGTATAAGTACCATTAACAAGCCTTTTGCTGAAAAGAAAGCAAGATAGAAAATAATGTTTTTAGAAATCAGTACTAGGTAGAAATGGGATGGAAAACAAAACCCATTTCAGTTCCTTGTTTTCTTTTAAGAAATATTTTGGGAAGATTTAATAAAACTAGAAGTAGTTTTGTGATCAAAACTAAAGAAGGAAAACAATAGGGTTTTTGAGGAGGAAAACTTATTTAGGGAGGAGTGTTCTCAAGGGTAGATGGTGGCTACAAAATGTACCCATCATTCCCACTCTTGGTTTTGTAAAGATTAAATTTGAATAAAAACAAGAGATAAAACAGGAGGAATTGATCTAGTGCTTTAAATAGTAGATAGTGTAAAAGATCAAGTTGAATATATGTGATGCAAGGGTAGACTGAGATATGCAAGACGTGGAGGTTGAAGAGGATGTTGCATAGATGAGATTCATGCATTGAAGTCAACAATAACAGTTGTGGGTGCTTAGAGATCAATTGCCAAAGTCTGGACATTTTTAAGCCTGTCAACACAGATGGTCGACATGGCCTCAAAACCAACAAGGATGAGTGGGTATAAGAGAGGGATGTAGCAAGGGGTAGATGGTACCAAGTTTTGAATTAAGAAAGATTGAGCTATCTTTTACTACAAAGAGAAAATCAAGATGGCACACTCATGTTGCCATCAGAAGAAGAGTTTGATGTAGTAACAAGGAAAACAATTTTTCCTAAGTCACACATGTGTTTTATTTGGTGAGTTGTTCATTTTGCCACTAGGAGTGTTGTTCTAAGAGGTAGCTCAAGACAAAACTCAACAAGCAAATCAAGACAATTCATCTACCAACAGATCAAGGCAATTCATCATAACAAACAGATCAAGGCAATTCATCTTAATTAGTCTAAGAAAAAGTTTTTGTTCCCCCTAATTTTTGCATTAAGGACAAATAAACAAGGTTGCAAAAAGTGGGGTGTTACAGATCTTCCACCCTTAAACTAATCTCGTCCCGAGATTACTGAGTGTAGAACTAGAGGGGTTATAAAGTTTAACCAAAATCAGACTCCATTCTTCTGTAGATGTGCCGTTGCAGAGAAGGTCGTTGCTTCATCTTCTGGGAGACATGATGGATTTCTGCCGATGGCGAGCTTCATGAAGAGGTTGACTACTCCATGCAGGTGTTGGATCTGTAGTATCTTCGCGATCCTAGAGGGGATTCAAGGCTGTGGGAGGGTTAGTGCACCCAACGGTGCTTGAACAAGGCTGAAAACTTTTTAGAGTTAGCTTGATTTTAGTGGAAGACGAAGTCTTCCACCCTTAAGATTGTTCAGCGGGGTTCCTGAAAATTAGGGCTTCAGCCACGGGTCTTGTCGGCGCTTTCGAAGGAGGCATTGATCTCTCGTGTTGAGTCGAACATCTTCAGAAGGTGTTGTGTAGTCCACGGCTTCAAGAGGGGTTAGTGCATCCCAGGTTTCCAACGGTGTGTTAGAGAGGTTTAAACTGTTAGGGTTAGCTCCTACTTTTAGTGGAAGACCATTAAGATTTTTCATCGGGTTTCGGAAAAACTCGGAGCTTCTGCCTCGTGGTTCTGTCTGGGGCTTCTGAAGAAGTCATCGGTCTTCCTTGTTCAGCTGAAGAATCTTCGGGGTCGACGTGCAGACCACAACTTCAAGAGGCACTCCCGGTGTTAACTAAACCATAGGACGCGTGGTGAGTTAGTTAGTCGAGGAAACTCCTGGTTGGTATCCACATGAAGCAGCAACAAAGGTCGTCGGAGGCAACCTTCAGCTTGACGATCAGTGCTGACTTCTACCAGTTGAGAAGTTAGTGGGTAAACTACACTTAATCTTGAGTCTTGAGGTATCTTCATGAGCTTCACTTGATGAGGATCAGATGAACCATGTGATGTAACTTGGCTTTGACGCTAATGTTCTCTCATCTAGCTAGACGGTGTGTTAGGGGGTGGTTTTCAAAAAGATATCCTCGAGGTTAGCACGACTATACTCCAAGGTTAGACCAAGTTAGTAAGGCTTCTCGCAGAGGTGCGATCACTCTTGAAGGTAGGGGCTTCGCTTTCTTGGCGTAGTGGAGATGCTTCAGATGACCTTGAAAGTAGTCGGAGTAGGTAGGGGTCTGAGTTAGTTTCCCTGATGGTTGAAAAACAACTGCTAACGGGTTTAGAGTTAGAGTCTTTCGTTATTCTACCCAACTAACTAGCAGTTAGCAATACATCGGCGAGGCAAAATTTTAATCCTAACATTACATGTGACACCCATACAACCATAACCAGAGACAAAATACCACTAACAGAGGCTACTGGTATTTTTCCTAGATGCACAATAACAAAATAAGATCAACACAATTGGAATCATTCAAAAATATTTATTTTTCAATTTTTGAGACTCAAAATACTAACCAGAAACAGTGATCAAGTTTTATTTATTAAAAGTCGCACAAAAATCCTAAAAATACAAGGTCAGTGGCGTCTGAAAGATAATTTCATACTGGTTCTAGTGCAATTGGAATCACATCAATCGGAGCTACCAAACTATTTTTATTAGCAAAACAGTACACTTGGCAGATTTCCATTTTTAATTTCTGTTTCACAAATTTCAAACAATTAAAAAGGGCGGGAACGTCTAAATAGCAAGACATACATGCACACAGCAAACAGATACAAACACTCAAGGCAGCACACTAGGGAACTACCAACAATCATCACACCAGACATGGTACTCTAAGTACCCAGAAATTCCTAATGCGCGGGGTAGCTCAATCAAAGCGATTGAGTTTGTCCTATCCATCCTATAGGTTTGGGGCTGGTCGCATATGTTGACGTCTTCATAACATTAGCATCAGCTTCAACTTGGATCCTTGTAGCAGTTGGTGGTGAAGGGGCCGGGTGTTGAGTCGTTGATGTTGAGGCGGAGGGGAAAGTTGCGTAGAACTTCTAGTCTCGACATCCCGGAAACATGAGTTCTTCGAAGAGGTAGCTGTTGAGGTGCTTCTGAAGTAGAGATCTTCTCGTGGCTGGCCTAAAAATAACTAGTCAAGAAATTGAGAACTTGATCCTTGACGACTGCAAAAAGTGCAAGTCCACGGAGGAACAAGGTCAGCTCCTTAACAGACTTTGGTGATAACCAAAGACGTGATCTTATTATTCTTTTATGTGCACGGCTAAGTCGGCATCCAATCTTCAATAACTGCAGTTGGAGCTACTTGAGTCTTCCCGAAGGATTGAGTCATCTTTGAGTTCGACTCTCCGGTCTGAGTTGGGGACATCGTCCAATATGTAAGTTTGAAGTGGATGAGACAATAGAGTAAGAATTTTCAAACATTTCAATAAAGCGGAGAGATAAGAATTTAGAAGCTTTGAATAAATAAGAGAAGTAGAAGCTACACTTCCGACTAAAGATATAATTTGTTTCATAAATAGTTTTCCCCAAGTAATAGTTTCCTAGCTAACGTCCATGCTAACTAAGGTCTCCTACAGTCAGGATAGCTCTGATACCAGCTCGGTGGGGACCCCGGACTAGCTGTCCGAAATTCCCTGTTATGTATACAGTTCACGATCCCATGATCAGTGCGCCGTGAACACATAACCGAACTGATATCAAATTACACCATCCATTACAAAGCGGAATAAGAAAACTACAATATGATCACATGACCAATACTTACATAATAGCCTCAGAGGGCCTAACTAAACATCAGAGTAGCCTCATCACTTCAGCAGCGCAGTACCCAAGTCATCTGCCATAAACCCTACAGGCAACTGACTGGGAAGACTGTGGGGACCCCGGACTAGCTGTCCGAAATACCCTGTTATGTATACAGTTCACGTTCCCATGATCAGTGTGCCGTGAACACATAACTGAACTGATATCAATTACATCATCCTTTACCAAACGGAATAAGAAAAATTACAATAAGGTCACATGACCCATCTTTACAAGATAGCCTCGAAGGGCCTAATCTAATCATCGAGTAGCAGTAATCACTTCAACGGCGCGAGTACCCAAGTCATCTGCCATAACCCTACGAGCAAGCGAGCGGGAAGACGTTCCTAGCTCTCATAGACGTCGTCAACTCCTTCTTCATCTGTCGAAGTCCTCCAGGTCTGGCCAAGTAAATAGCCAGGGACAAAGCCGTGAGTACATTTTGAATTGTACTCGCAAACCATTTACAAAGTAACATAACAAGGAGAACAAGGTACCGGGGACTAACTAGGAGATCAAGAGGGAATGACCACTTATAACAAGAATATGTTATGTAGAAGAGAAGAAGTGGTTTAGTGGAGTTAGCATCTCAACTTCATGGGTGAAGGAGATGAGAGAATATATCTAAGACATCACTACTTGACTTCATTTAGAAGGATCTTTCACGACATAAACACTTAGGAAGGGTAGACCCAATTTTTATCAATCCTTTTCCGACCACCTCATTGTGGTCAACAACCATTTTTCCGGTACTCCATGTACTCCAACACAAATCCCGTTTCTTTCCTTAGTCAAACATTTTCATAAACAAAACACATCAGGCTAAGCAACAGCCAATCCAACCGTCCATGACCGCGGACACGGCTATTCGAATAGATTTTACTGCGCAGAGTTTGCACACTTTCCCCACAAGATGCGATAAATCCGCCGGGATCATCCCCGGGCCATCATACGAAAGTATGTGGGTATCGGATAACCGGTCGAAGCCCTTCGCCCATTCTAATTAGCAAGAGGTCCTACCCTATGGAGTATGTACCTCCCCGGCACCGTGGCAGCTCACCTCCTTTTGAGCGTGGCTCCACCGCCAAGCCGGGAGACCCATAGTGTCTTCCGGACGGGTCAGCCCCGAAGGCCTCCCGTTATACTATTGTCCCAACCTCGACAATCCGGACTCGGGGGTAACCGTACCCTTGTATAGTTGTGCGGTGCCTCATGCTAAAGAGAACGAACGTCGAGCTAAGCCCCGTGCCCATGTTGGAGTAATGTGGTTGCGCTAGTTTGTTGTCATGGGTGAGTACTTAGGCGCCAAAGTTTTCGTAATATCCCAACCACTTTCTCATCCCCATCATTTTTACCAAATCTTTTCCTTTCTAAAATTCTCACTCGGGCATAACATTACACCCAAGGGTTTAACAAAAACTTTTACAACAAGGTAAAACCTTGAGGGTTTTCCCAACCTAAAGTTTATGTGTGAACTAAGATGTAATAGCATAATGATTGCCATCAACATGAAGGGTGTCAAAGGCATCCATACTCCAGTTGAACATGAATGGAGATAATCAAAAAGTAGGGGAATTTTAATGATATTATCCCAAGTGTTTACTAGAATTAGGATGTCAAAAGGAGGTGAAATGCGATTCACATACTTAGAGTAAGTACGCAAAATATCGAGAGGGGACATTACACACTTGGTAGCAAGTATGTAAAAGAATCAAATTAAGCAAACCCAAGGAAACACAAGAAATCAAGAGACCAAGGATAGAAGGATCTCAACCAAGAACATGGATAATCAAGGAGTCAAAGTAAATGGCTTGCCTTGGCTTATTTGTCCCTGGACTTCTTCAACTTCATCAATATAAGAATACCAACAATATAAAAAAATCCTTGTCCGATCCACTTCTTCTTCTCAGGAATCGTTCGCATCTATCGTCGGAAAATATAAAAGGAACACAATCAAACACATTGCACCAACAAAACAATAAGCAACAAGCATCAATCAAAAACTAACCACTCTACTAAGGCTAACATATTAAGGACATATAGATACTACAAAGCATCTAGATGAAACGCCATTTTATTTACCTAATAAAGGTATGAGAGCCTCACCAATTATCAATTTCCTCTTTGGGTATCACCATGGCATAAATTAATTATCCCCTGGTATATAACACCAAAAAGAAGACAAGTGCATTGGTTAGGCACCAAAAGCATTCATCCTTTATTTTCAAACATTTTTGAAGAGGTAGAAAACATTCCTCTCTTTTATTATTAAAACACTACACCAAAAATAGAAAGTAAACCCCATACCCCAACATTTGAAATCTAAGCAAAACAACTAAAACTTGGTTTAGGTCTCGAGAGGGTTTTGTTTTGCAAGAATGAAACATAGGTTGACCATTTTTTTAAAACAAAGTGATGGTAAGGTTTTGAATAAACCAAATAGATTTCAAAAACTATCATTGCATGTGTCACACATACACTCATTAACAGAGACAAAATTTCATGAAAAGAGACTATTTGTATTTTTCCTAGATGGACAGTAACAAATCAAGATTAACACAATTGGATTCATACAAAAATATTAATCCTTCAATTTTAGGAATTAGGTAGAGTCTGCAGTACACATAGAACAAGTTTAATTCACCAAAAATCGTACAAAAATCCTAAAAATATGGGACCGGTGGCATTGGAAAGGTAATTAAATTTGTGAACTAAAGCACTTGGTTTCACTGGATTTGGGCTTATATATCTGGAGTTATTCACAAAACAGTGCTACTGGTTTTAACACAAATTTTTACAGCAATTTTCAAAGTTTAAAAGATTTACACGGGCGGGAAACACTCTGGGCCGCACTGGGAAAAAAAAATGGGCCGGCCCAGGGGATAATCCACGTGGAGGGGAGGGAAATAAAGAAAAACAAAAAGGGGCCAGCATTGGGCCCCGCATGCATGGGCCAGCGTGGCCTTCGTCCATGCACGCGCACGGGAGGAGGTCCTGGGCGTCGTTCTCTTCTGCCCAGGCACGCTCGGCGGCCGCGAGAAGAAAAGAAGAGGGGCGGCCGGAACTCACCTGGAGGCGACGGAGGTCGACGGCGAGGCTGAGCAGGGGCGCGGCGAGTCGAGGCTGTCCAGCGGCGCGCTCGGCGGCGTCCTCCATCTCCACAGCAGCTCCCACCGACGTCGAGTCCCTCGCAGCACTTCCCGGCCGAACAGCAACAGCGGCGTCCTCCGGCGAACCTGCGCGGCGGGAGAGTGCGCATAAGGACGAGCAGGGCGAGAGTGAACAAGGTGGGGCAGAGAGGGAGGGGCGGAGACGTCGGGGGCGAGCTGCACTTGCTCGCCACCCACACGGTAACCACGCCGACGCGTTCATCTCCGGCGAGCAGGGGCCAGGGGGTGATGCTGATCTCCTGGGCGTGGGGAGAGGGAGTGGAGGGGGAAGTGGTGGTGTGGAGAGGAGAGTGTCCAGGGGCGGGCTTCTTATAGCCGAGCGGGCGGGGTGTGGGCGGTGGCTATGGCCAATGGCGGAGCACGGTGGTGGAGTTGGCCAATGGAGGGCCGGTTGTTGACGTTGGGGAGGTGGGGGCGTGGTGACGTCATGCTGTGGACGTCGGCGGGAGGGGAGGAAGCGCGGGAAGGGAGGGGGTCGAGCGGGAGGGCTGTTTGTACGTGTGCTCCATCTCCGGCCTCGCTAGGTTTTCGGTTAGAGGGGGTGGCTGAAGGTGCTGCCGTGCTGGGCCTGTTGGAGGGGTCCAGGGGGTGGTTCTGTTGGTTTTGAGGTCGGCCCAGAGGTGGGGCAATGGCTGGGCCTCAAACAAAAACAAGCCATGGCTCAGCCATGCAAATGTAATGGAAAAGAGAGAGAGCACTAGCTAGGGTTTGGAAGGAAAAGATGGAGGGAAGAGAAAAAGAGAAGGTGGATGAGGAGTGGAGAAATCGGGGATCATGAAGTGACAAGGTTTGCAACAATTTGTAATATTTGAAAAGAAAACAAAAACGAGAGGAAACAATGTGGTGGTGATGGTGATGGTGTCCACTTGATTCATGAAGAGAGAATGGTAGATAGATGAGGAGGTGGTGATAATTTTGGGAGATTTCCAAATCCCTCAAGATTAGATCCCAACCTCAAGGTTGTAAGTAGTTGGGTTGACTATATAGCAAAAACCAAAGAAAGTTAGAAAGAATGGTATGTGTGGTGTTGCATGTATTTTGGGTAAATATGAACCAACGAGATCTCCTAGAACTCAATCTTGGAAAGGAGGAGATAACACCGTCCTATCTTTAATTGAGCAAGGATTTTTTTTGAAAAGGGTTTGGCAAGAATAGAAGTAGTTGTGTATGGAGAAGGAGGTTCTTCTACGGTTTGAGGTTAAGTGGAAGGGAAACCCCAAATTTGAGAATTTGGATTATTGCCAAGGGTAGAGTTGGATGATTTTGGAAAGTTGGACCATTGATCAATTTCCTAGATCAAGCATAGATGGAGTAGTGATGTTTAAAATATGGATCTTTGAGATGTATTAGTGGCAAAGACAATGCCATGGATATTTGATCACATATTCAAATAGTCCTAGGATCTTGTTGTGAAGAATATGGCCTTTATTTGATCTGAAATAAAATAAGAAACCTTACTTGAAGTATTTGAAGAAAAAGAGAAAGGGTTTTGGAAGTGAATGGTCCTTAGAGGAAATAGAAAAATATGGATCATTCCATTTTATTTTAGGAAACCTAAACTACACATAAAACCTTTCACAAGATTTTGAAGTCACATAGAGTAAGGGTAAGCCATTTGGTAAATACTTTGTGCCAAAATCAAATATCTTTTAGAAACCATTTTGTGGTACTATGATCTAAGATGATCATAGCCAATTTTATAGAAAATGGGTTTTTGGCAAAATATTTGGAAGTAAGATTTTGAGTCTAGGACAACACGAAAAGAGGTTCGGTGATTTTTGTGAAATGCTATCTCAAATGGTTTTGAAGGGAGGGGTTTAAGGTAATACAAGAGTGAGAATAGCTCAGCTATTTTTCTTGAGACTAGAATTATGTGAGTTGGGGTACTTATGGAAATACACCAATCAAAGGGTTTATGCATTGGTAAAGAAAGGAGAATAATTTTCCAGGGCCACACATGTGTTTTATTTAGTGAGAGGTTAAGTTGCTTTAACACTAGAGGTGTTGTTCTAGGAGGTAACTTAAGACAATTTTCAACAATCATACAAAGCATTACATCTACCAGCAGATCAAGGCAATTCATATTCAAACAGATCAAGACAATCATCTTAATTAGTCTTTAGAAAAGGTTTTTGTTCCCCCTGATTTTTGCACTATGGAAAAGTAAACAAAGTTGCAAAAGTTGGGGTGTGACAGATCTTCCCCCCATAAAATAATCTCGTCCCGAGATTACAAGGCGTAGGACTAGAGGAGTTTTCAAAGTTAACTAAAGTTAGTCTCCATCCTTCTGTAGACGTGCAGTTGTCGACACAGTCATAGCTCCGGCTTCGAGAGACACGGTAGATTTTACGCCGAGGGCAAGCTTCGTGAAGAGGTTGACTACTCCAAGCGAGGGGTTAGAGTCCACGATTCAAGGAGAGTTAGTGTATCCCAACTATGCTTTAGCGGGGTTGAAAATTTGTTGGAGTTAGCTTAAATTTTTAGTGGGAGACGAAGTCTTCCACCCTTAAGATTTTTCATCGGGCTTTTGGAAAAACTTAGAGCTTCTGCCTTGTGGTTCTACCAGGGCTTCGAAGAAGTCATCGATCTTCTGTATTCAGTTGAATAATCTTCAGGAGGCGATGTGTAGTCCACAACTTCAAGAGGCACTCACGGTGTTTACTAATCCATAGGACGCACGGTAAGTTACTAAGTTGAAGAAATGTCTGGTTGGTGTCCCTATGAAGCAGCAACGAAGGTCGTCGGGGACAATCTTCAGCTTGAGGGTCGGTGCTGACGTAAACCAGCTAAGAAGTGGGTGGGTAAACTACATCTAACCTTAAGTCTTGAGGCATCTTCATGAGTTTCACTTGATGAGGACCAGATAAAACATGTGATGTAGCTTAGCTTTGACGCTATTGTTCTCTCAGCTTGTTAGACGGTGTGTTTAGAGGGTGGTTTCAAGAAGATATCCTCGAGGTTAGCGCGATTATAGTCTAAGGTTAGACCAAGTTAGTATGTCTTCTCGCAGAGGTGCAGTCACTCTTGAAGGTAGGGGCTTCTGTTTTCTTGGCGTAGTAGAGATGCTTCAGCTGATCTGGTAAGTAGTCAGCATAGATAGGGGTCTGGGTTAGTTTTTCTGATGGTTGAAAATCATCTGTTAACAAGATTAACTTATCTAATTAACTAGCAGTTAGTAATTTATCGGCGAGGTAGAAGAGGGTTCCTACGCTGGGATATCACACTAAGAGTGTTTTTCAAACCGAAGGACCAAGACAATCATACACACAATAAACAGATAAAAACACTCAAGGCAACACCCTAAGGAAACTACATGAAATCATCATACCAGACATAGCACTCTAAGTATCTAGGGACGCCTAATACGCGAGGGTAGCTCAATCAAAAGCGATTGAGTTCGTCCTATCCATCCTATAGGTTTGGGGCTGGTCACATATGTTGATGTCTTCATATCGCTGGCATCGGCTTCAACTTGGATCCTTGTAGCAGTAGGTGGTGAAATAGCCTGGTGTTGAGTTGTTGATGTTGAGGCAAAGACTAAAACTGCGTAGGACTCCTAGTCTCAACATCCTGGGAACGTGAGGTCTTTAGAGGGGTAGTTGTTGAGGTGCTCCCGAAGTCAAGATCTTCTCGTTGCTGGCCTAAAAATTACTAGTCAAGAAACCGAGGACTTGATCCCTGACGACTGCAAAAAGTGCATGTCCACGGAGGAACAAGGTCAGCTCCTTGACAGACTTTGTTGACAACCAAAGACATGCCATTATCATCCCCATATGCATACGGATGAGTTGGCGTCCATCCTTCAATAGTTGCTGTTGGAGATACATGAGTCTTCTCGAAAGATTGAGCCATCTTTGAGTTTGAGTCTCCGATCTGAGTTGGGGACATCGTCCAATATGTAGGTTTGAAGAGGATGAGGCAATAGTGTAAGAATTTTCAACCATTTTTAGTAAAGCGGAGGGATAAGAATTTAGAAGCTTTGAATAAAAAAAAGGAGTAGAAGCTATGCTTCTGACTAAAGAAGGAACTTGTTTCGTAAATAGTTTTTCCCAAGTACTTGTTTCCTAACTAACGTCCATGCTAACTAAGGTCTCCTACAGTCAGGATAGCTCTGATACCAGCTCTGTGGGGACCCCGGACTAGCTGTCCGAAATACCCTGTTATGTATACAGTTCACGTTCCCATGATCAGTGTGCCGTGAACACATAACTGAACTGATATCAATTACATCATCCTTTACCAAACGGAATAAGAAAAATTACAATAAGGTCACATGACCCATACTTTACAAGATAGCCTCGAAGGGCCTAATCTAATCATCGAGTAGCAGAATCACTTCAACGGCGCGAGTACCCAAGTCATCCGCCATAACCCTACGAGCAGCCGGCGGGAAGACGTTCCTAGCTCTCATAGACGTCGTCAACTCCTTCTTCATCTGTCGAAGTCCTCCAGGTCTGGCCAAGTAAATAGCCAGGGACAAAGCCGTGAGTACATTTTGAATTGTACTCGCAAACCATTTACAAAGTAACATAACAAGGAGAACAAGGTACCGGGGACTAACTAGGAGATCAAGAGGGAATGACCACTTATATAACAAGAATATGTTATGTAGAAGAGAAGAAGTGGTTTAGTGGAGTTAGCATCTCAACTTCATGGGTGAAGGAGATGAGAGAATATATCTAAGACATCACTACTTGACTTCATTTAGAAGGATCTTTCACGACATAAACACTTAGGAAGGGTAGACCCAATTTTTATCAATCCTTTTCCGACCACCTCATTGTGGTCAACAACCATTTTTCCAGTACTCCATGTACTCCAACACAAATCCCGTTTCTTTCCTTTGTCAAACATTTTCATAAACAAAACACATCGAGGCTAAGCAACAGCCAATCCAACCGTCCATGACCGCGGACGCGGCTATTCGAATAGATTTTACTCGCAGAGTTTGCACACTTTCCCCACAAGATCTGATAAATCCGCCGGGATCATCCCCGGGCCATCATACGAAAGTATGTGGGTATCGGATAACCAGTCGAAGCCCTTCGCCCATTCTAATTAGCAAGAGGTCCTACCCTATGGAGTATGTACCTCCCCGGCACCGTGGCAGCTCACCTCCTTTTGAGCGTGGCTCCACCGCCAAGCCAGGAGACCCATAGTGTCTTCCGGACGGGTCAGCCCCGAAGGCCTCCCGTTATACTATTGTCCCAACCTCGACAATCCGGACTCGGGGGTAACCGTACCCTTGTATAGTTGTGCGGTGCCTCATGCTAAAGAGAACGAACGTCGAGCTAAGCCCCGTGCCCATGTTGGAGTAATGTGGTTGCGCTAGTTTGTTGTCATGGGTGAGTACTTAGGCGCCAAAGTTTTCGTAATATCCCAACCACTTTCTCATCCCCATCATTTTTACCAAATCTTTTCCTTTCTAAAATTCTCACTCGGGCATAACATTACACCCAAGGGTTTAACAAAAACTTTTACAACAAGGTAAAACCTTGAGGGTTTTCCCAACCTAAAGTTTATGTGTGAACTAAGATGTAATAGCATAATGATTGCCATCAACATGAAGGGTGTCAAAGGCATCCATACTCCGAGTTGAGCATGAATGGAGATAATCAAAAAAGTAGGGGAATTTTAATGATATTATCCCAAGTGTTTACTAGAATTAGGATGTCAAAAGGAGGTGAAATGCGATTCACATACTTAGAGTAAGTACGCAAAATATCGAGAGGGGACATTACACACTTGGTAGCAAGTATGTAAAAGAATCAAATTAAGCAAACCCAAGGAAACACAAGAAATCAAGAGACCAAGGATAGAAGGATCTCAACCAAGAACATGGATAATCAAGGAGTCAAAGTAAATGGCTTGCCTTGGCTTATTTGTCCCTGGACTTCTTCAACTTCATCAATATAAGAATACCAACAATATAAAAAAAATCCTTGTCCGATCCACTTCTTCTTCTCCGGAATCGTTCGCATCTATCGTCGGAAAATATAAAAGGAACACAATCAAACACATTGCACCAACAAAACAATAAGCAACAAGCATCAATCAAAAACTAACCACTCTACTAAGGCTAACATATTAAGGACATATAGATACTACAAAGCATCTAGATGAAACGCCATTTTATTTACCTAATAAAGGTATGAGAGCCTCACCAATTATCAATTTCCTCTTTGGGTATCACCATGGCATAAATTAATTATCCCCTGGTATATAACACCAAAAGAAGACAAGTGCATTGGTTAGGCACCAAAAGCATTCATCCTTTATTTTCAAACATTTTTGAAGAGGTAGAAAACATTCCTCTCTTTTATTATTAAAACACTACACCAAAAATAGAAAGTAAACCCCATACCCTAACATTTGAAATCTAAGCAAAACAACTAAAACTTGGTTTAGGTCTCAGAGGGTTTTGTTTTGCAAGAATGAAACATAGGTTGACCATTTTTTTAAAACAAAGTGATGGTAAGGTTTTGAATAAACCAAATAGATTTCAAAAACTATCATTGCATGTGTCACACATACACTCATTAACAGAGACAAAATTTCATGAAAAGAGACTATTTGTATTTTTCCTAGATGGACAGTAACAAATCAAGATTAACACAATTGGATTCATACAAAAATATTAATCCTTCAATTTTAGGAATTAGGTAGAGTCTGCAGTACACATAGAACAAGTTTAATTCACCAAAAATCGTACAAAAATCCTAAAAATATGGGACCGGTGGCATTGGAAAGGTAATTAAATTTGTGAACTAAAGCACTTGGTTTCACTGGATTTGGGCTTATATATCTGGAGTTATTCACAAAACAGTGCTACTGGTTTTAACACAAATTTTTACAGCAATTTTCAAAGTTTAAAAGATTTACACGGGCGGGAAACACTGCGGGCCGCACCGGGAAAAAAAATGGGCCGGCCCAGTTGGGTTTCCAGGTGGAGGGAGAGGGAAAAAAAAAGAAAAACAAAAAGGGGCCAGCAATGGGCCCCGCATGCATGGGCCAGCGTGGCCTTTCGGCCATGCACGCGCACGGGAGGAGGTCCTGGGCGTCGTTCTCTTCTGCCCAGGCACGCTCGGCGGCCGCGAGAAGAAAAGAAGAGGGGCGGCCGGAACTCACCTGGAGGCGACGGAGGTCGACGGCGAGGCTGAGCAGGGGCGCGGCGAGTCGAGGCTGTCCAGCGGCGCGCTCGGCGGCGTCCTCCATCTCCACAGCAGCTCCCACCGACGTCGAGTCCCTCGCAGCACTTCCCGGCCGAACAGCAACAGCGGCGTCCTCCGGCGAACCTGCGCGGCGGGAGAGTGCGCATAAGGACGAGCAGGGCGAGAGTGAACAAGGTGGGGCAGAGAGGGAGGGGCGGAGACGTCGGGGGCGAGCTGCACTTGCTCGCCACCCTCACGGTAACCACGCCGACGCGTTCATCTCCCGGCGAGCAGGGGCCGGGGGGTGATGCTGATCTCCTGGGCGTGGGGAGAGGGAGTGGAGGGGAAGTGGTGGTGTGGAGAGGAGAGTGTCCAGGGGCGGGCTTCTTATAGCCGAGCGGGCGGGGTGTGGGCGGTGGCTATGGCCAATGGCGGAGCACGGTGGTGGAGTTGGCCAATGGAGGGCCAGTTGTTGACGTTGGGGAGGTGGGGGCGTGGTGACGTCATGCTGTGGACGTCAGCAGGAGGGAGGAAGCGCGAGGAAGGGAGGGGGTCGAGCGGGAGGGCTGTTTGTACGTGTGCTCCATCTCTGGCCTCGCTAGGTTTTCGGTTAGAGGGGGTGGCTGAAGGTGCTGCCGTGCTGGGCCTGTTGGAGGGGTCCAGGGGGTGGTTCTGTTGGTTTTGAGGTCGGCCCAGAGGTGGGGCAATGGCTGGGCCTCAAACAAAAACAAGCCATGGCTCAGCCATGCAAATGTAATGGAAAAGAGAGAGAGCACTAGCTAGGGTTTGGAAGGAAAAGATGGAGGGAAGAGAAAAAGAGAAGGTGGATGAGGAGTGGAGAAATCGGGGATCATGAAGTGACAAGGTTTGCAACAATTTGTAATATTTGAAAAGAAAACAAAAACAGAGGAAACAATGTGGTGGTGATGGTGATGGTGTCCACTTGATTCATGAAGAGAGAATGGTAGATAGATGAGGAGGTGGTGATAATTTTGGGAGATTTCCAAATCCCTCAAGATTAGATCCCAACCTCAAGGTTGTAAGTAGTTGGGTTGACTATATAGCAAAAACCAAAGAGAGTTAGAAAGAATGGTATGTGTGGTGTTGCATGTATTTTGGGTAAATATGAACCAACGAGATCTCCTAGAACTCAATCTTGGAAAGGAGGAGATAACACCGTCCTATCTTTAATTGAGCAAGGATTTTTTTTTTGAAAAGGGTTTGGCAAGAATAGAAGTAGTTGTGTATGGAGAAGGAGGTTCTTCTACGGTTTGAGGTTAAGTGGAAGGGAAACCCCAAATTTGAGAATTTGGATTATTGCCAAGGGTAGAGTTGGATGATTTTGGAAAGTTGGACCATTGATCAATTTCCTAGATCAAGCATAGATGGAGTAGTGATGTTTAAAATATGGATCTTTGAGATGTATTAGTGGCAAAGACAATGCCATGGATATTTGATCACATATTCAAATAGTCCTAGGATCTTGTTGTGAAGAATATGGCCTTTATTTGATCTGAAATAAAATAAGAAACCTTACTTGAAGTATTTGAAGAAAAAGAGAAAGGGTTTTGGAAGTGAATGGTCCTTAGAGGAAATAGAAAAATATGGATCATTCCATTTTATTTTAGGAAACCTAAACTACACATAAAACCTTTCACAAGATTTTGAAGTCACATAGAGTAAGGGTAAGCCATTTGGTAAATACTTTGTGCCAAAATCAAATATCTTTTAGAAACCATTTTGTGGTACTATGATCTAAGATGATCATAGCCAATTTTAGAGAAAATGGGTTTTTGGCAAAATATTTGGAAGTAAGATTTTGAGTCTAGGACAACACGAAAAGAGGTTCGGTGATTTTTGTGAAATGCTATCTCAAATGGTTTTGAAGGGAGGGGTTTAAGGTAATACAAGAGTGAGAATAGCTCAGCTATTTTTCTTGAGACTAGAATTATGTGAGTTGGGGTACTTATGGAAATACACCAATCAAAGGGTTTATGCATTGGTAAAGAAAGGAGAATAATTTTCCAGGGCCACACATGTGTTTTATTTAGTGAGAGGTTAAGTTGCTTTAACACTAGAGGTGTTGTTCTAGGAGGTAACTTAAGACAATTTTCAACAATCATACAAAGCATTACATCTACCAGTGAGATCAAGGCAATTCATATTCAAACAGATCAAGACAATCATCTTAATTAGTCTTTAGAAAAGGTTTTTGTTCCCCCTGATTTTTGCACTATGGAAAAGTAAACAAAGTTGCAAAAGTTGGGGTGTGACAGATCTTCCCCCCATAAAATAATCTCGTCCCGAGATTACAAGGCGTAGGACTAGAGGAGTTTTCAAAGTTAACTAAAGTTAGTCTCCATCCTTCTGTAGACGTGCAGTTGTCGACACAGTCATAGCTCCAGCTTCCGAGAGACACGGTAGATTTTCTGCCGAGGGCAAGCTTCGTGAAGAGGTTGACTACTCCAAGCAGGGGTTAGAGTCCACGATTCAAGGAGAGTTAGTGTATCCCAACTATGCTTTAGCAGGGTTGAAAATTTGTTGGAGTTAGCTTAAATTTTTAGTGGGAGACGAAGTCTTCCACCCTTAAGATTTTTCATCGGGCTTTTGGAAAAACTTAGAGCTTCTGCCTTGTGGTTCTACCTGGGGCTTCTGAAGAAGTCATCGATCTTCTGTATTCAGTTGAATAATCTTCAGGAGGCGATGTGTAGTCCACAACTTCAAGAGGCACTCACGGTGTTTACTAATCCATAGGACGCACGGTAAGTTACTAAGTTGAAGAAATGTCCGGTTGGTGTCCCTATGAAGCGAGCAACGAAGGTCGTCGGGGACAATCTTCAGCTTGAGGGTCGGTGCCGACGTAAACCAGCTAAGAAGTGGGTGGGTAAACTACATCTAACCTTAAGTCTTGAGGCATCTTCATGAGTTTCACTTGATGAGGACCAGATAAAACATGTGATGTAGCTTAGCTTTGACGCTATTGTTCTCTCAGCTTGTTAGACGGTGTGTTTAGAGGGTGGTTTCAAGAAGATATCCTCGAGGTTAGCGCGATTATAGTCTAAGGTTAGACCAAGTTAGTATGTCTTCTCGCAGAGGTGCAGTCACTCTTGAAGGTAGGGGCTTCTGTTTTCTTGGCGTAGTAGAGATGCTTCAGCTGATCTGGTAAGTAGTCAGCATAGATAGGGGTCTGGGTTAGTTTTTCTGATGGTTGAAAATCATCTGTTAACAAGATTAACTTATCTAATTAACTAGCAGTTAGTAATTTATCGGCGAGGTAGAAGAGGGTTCCTACGCTGGGATATCACACTAAGAGTGTTTTTCAAACCGAAGGACCAAGACAATCATACACACAATAAACAGATAAAAACACTCAAGGCAACACCCTAAGGAAACTACATGAAATCATCATACCAGACATAGCACTCTAAGTATCTAGGGACGCCTAATACGCAGGGGTAGCTCAATCAAAAGCGATTGAGTTCGTCCTATCCATCCTATAGGTTTGGGGCTGGTCACATATGTTGATGTCTTCATATCGCTGGCATCGGCTTCAACTTGGATCCTTGTAGCAGTAGGTGGTGAAATAGCCTGGTGTTGAGTTGTTGATGTTGAGGCAAAGACTAAAACTGCGTAGGACTCCTAGTCTCAACATCCTGGGAACGTGAGGTCTTTAGAGGGGTAGTTGTTGAGGTGCTCCCGAAGTCAAGATCTTCTCGTTGCTGGCCTAAAAATTACTAGTCAAGAAACCGAGGACTTGATCCCTGACGACTGCAAAAAGTGCATGTCCACGGAGGAACAAGGTCAGCTCCTTGACGAGACTTTGTTGACAACCAAAGACATGCCATTATCATCCCCATATGCATACGGATGAGTTGGCGTCCATCCTTCAATAGTTGCTTGTTGGAGATACATGAGTCTTCCTGAAAGATTGAGCCATCTTTGAGTTTGAGTCTCCGATCCGAGTTGGGGACATCGTCCAATATGTAGGTTTGAAGAGGATGAGGCAATAGTGTAAGAATTTTCAACCATTTTTAGTAAAGCGGAGGGATAAGAATTTAGAAGCTTTGAATAAAAAAAAGGAGTAGAAGCTATGCTTCTGACTAAAGAAGGAACTTGTTTCGTAAATAGTTTTTCCCAAGTACTTGTTTCCTAACTAACGTCCATGCTAACTAAGGTCTCCTACAGTCAGGATAGCTCTGATACCAGCTCTGTGGGGACCCCGGACTAGCTGTCCGAAATACCTCGTTATGTATACGATTCACGTTCCCATGATCAGTGTGCCGTGAACACATAACTGAACTGATATCAATTACATCATCCTTTACCAAACGGAATAAGAAAAATTACAATAAGGTCACATGACCCATCTTTACAAGATAGCCTCGAAGGGCCTAATCTAATCATCAGAGTAGCAGAATCACTTCAGCAGCGCAGTACCCAAGTCATCTGCCATAACCCTACAGGCAACTGACTGGGAAGACGTTCCTAGCTCTCATAGACGTCGTCAACTCCTTCTTCATCTGTCGAAGTCCTCCAGGTCTGGCCAAGTAAATAGCCAGGGACAAAGCCGTGAGTACATTTTGAATTGTACTCGCAAACCATTTACAAAGTAACATAACAAGGAGAACAAGGTACCGGGGACTAACTAGGAGATCAAGAGGGAATGACCACTTATATAACAAGAATATGAGGTAGACCTTTGCAACCCGTCCATGACCGCGGACGCGGCTATTCGAATAGATTTAACTCTGCAGAGTGTGCGCACTTTCCCCACAAGAACTGATAAATCCGCCGAGATCATCCCCGGGTCGTCATACGAGAGTATGCGAGTCTCGGATAACCAGTCATAGTCTTTCGCCCGTCTCCTTTGGCACAAGTCCTTCCTCGCGGGCTTACCCCTTCCCGGCACCCCGGCGAGCATACCTCCTTTTGAGCGTATCTCCGGCGCCACGACGGAAGACCCTCGCAATCGTCCGGCTATCGGTCTAGACGGTGTATTGCCTCCTCCAGGAGCGCAACCCGGCGTCGGAGGTCATCTTGACCCTCCCTAGAGAGTTGTGAAGGGTGCTTATGCCAATCTCAACGAACTACGGACTAAGCCCGTGCCCATATTGGATAATGTGGTTGCGCGAATAAAAGTTGGGCTGGTGTACACATATACGCAGTGCCCCTTTTAGAAAACCACATCTTTTTCCCACAACACCTTGGTGTTCCACAAACAGCCATACACCACTTTCCCAAACATCTTTATCAAGATCCTTTGTTTTTCTTAAATCATACACTTGGGTTAGCCCACCCAAGGTTTTCATAAACATTTACAACAAGGTAAGCCTTGAGGGGTTCCCAACCTATAGTTTCATGAATTGAACTAGAATTGCACTACGGCCGAGATGAGAGTCATCTTGCCATAGAAGGTATAAAGGAGAAATGGGTGGATCATACTTGCTTAAGATAAGCATGTATGATGACAACACAAAGAGGATTATACTTTCAGATTTGTGGTACTAACTATAAAATTTGGATAGTGGAGAATCACTACCCAACCAACTCTCCAATAGGGTACGCGGCATACTCCTCTCAAGTTGAGAATTACACCAACATCATGACATTGATACCTCTAAATTACAAAAGTTGTGAGTGTGGTGAAAGTTACTATCTTGAGAGGGAAGATGCTCAAGTTGAGCATACAAGATGACCAAGTGCAATAGCACGACCATGATACCATGTATCCCATAATCACATGACAAAGGTGGAGTATCACCACTAGGGAGTACCCCACTTGGAAACACACATAGATGACATAAATAGAGAGAATAACACACATAGAATTCAAGGTGCTTTGGACATCAACAAATGACATCCAACTAGACACCAAATCAGAGATCAAAAGATGGCTTGCCTTTGCTTATTTGTCCCTGTACGTCTTCAACTCCATCAATATAAGAATTCCAACAACATATAAAGAATCCTTGTCCAATCCACTTCTTCTTCTTCTCCGGAATTGTTCGCATCTATCGCCGGAAAATATAAAAGGAACACAATCAATCACATTGCTCCAAACATAACAAGCAAGCAACATTCAACAATCAATAGCTAACCACTTTACTACGGGCTAACATACAAAAGACTTATAGGTACTACAAAGCAACTAAAAGAGAACCCAATCTATTTACCTAGTGAAGGTATGAGAGTGCCATGACTTAGCAATTTCCTCTCTCGGTTATCACCATGGTAAAAACCAAACATCCCCTGGTAGATAACATCATAAAGAGGACAAGAGCATTAGTTTGACATCAAATACATTCACAAAACATTTTCTAACATTTTTGTAAAAGTAGAAAACATTTTTCCTAACTTAGTTTGCTCACATAACACAACATCCAAAATAGGAAGCAAACCATTTTCCACATCATTTGAAAACTTAAGCAAAACAAAAGAGCTAATGTTAGGTTGCAGAGGTTTTATTTTGCAAGCATAAAACAAGGGTTGCCCATTTCTAAGAAAAAGAGTTGGACAAGGGTAAACCAAAAAGTTTTGAACCAACAATGCATGTCACCCATATACATTACTAACAGTAACAAATATGTATGAACAGAGACTAATAATATTTTTCCTATATAGTCAGTACTAATACAAGGCTAATCCAATTGGAATCACCCAAAAATATTAAACCTACAATTTTAGGAATTTCTTTGAATCTGACTGTACAGAAAACAAGATCTGTAAGCCATAAATCGTAGAAAAATCCTAAAAATATGAGGTCACTGGCATTTGAAAGATATTTAAACAGAGATTCACACACAATTGGATTTGGGTTCAAATTATTTCAGAAACTCTCATAAATGGATTTACAAGTTTACTGCATGTTTTCACCATTTGCTTTAACTATGGAGTTGCAGAACAGATAAAGGTTTGAAACTTGTTTGAGATGATTAAGAAAAACATTCAGTAATCCTACAGAAGTGGAATCACTCAATTAGGTTCAAAAATGGATTTTTGATGAATTAAAAGCTAGCAGCCATGTCTGCAGAACACACAGAACAAGTTTAATACACCACAAATCGTACATCAATCATAAAAATATGAGGTCAGTTGCATCTGAAAGGCATTGAAAAGCTGGTTCTCACCCAACTGGTTTCATTCAAAAATTCGTTCCCAAGCTCCTGGTTTAATTCGACAAAGTCAGATCTGTCCAGATCTTGATCTGTGAACCATTTCAGTTTCAGGAGGTCAATCGAAGTGAAACCACCGCCAAAATGAAGGTATTGAAGAGGGCTTTCACCTACAGTTGAGTTTGTTCAAAAAGGTTTTGTAAAACGGAACAAATCTAATAAACAGTGAATCTGCATGTTTTCGGAACTTTATTTACCACGGACAATCCGTAACGATTTTGAGGGTGAGACCAACGCCAAGTTGTAGATCTTTTCAATACCTATCTGTGGAACTTTGAATCACTCGATTTGGATCTTCACACGAGATACGGTGGATTTTACAAGATCGTACCAGAATCTGAAACAGCAAGATAGCAGAAATTACAGCAAATTTTTGGACGAACTTTGGTCAAGAGCTTCAGATCTGAGGATTGTTCAAGCTTCTCCATGCTTAGACCAACATGCACCTGCATCAAGATCCAATCTAGTGAGAGGAGAAAGGAGAAAGTGAGCTGGACTCATCCAAGATTAGGGGGAAGAGAGGGAGAGAGATGCTCTCATGGTGAGGGGAAGCTTGAGGGAGGAGAGGAGCAACATCTTGGCCGGTTTTCATGGCCATGGCCGGCCCTGCAAGCAAGGGGCAGCAGCATTTCGTGGGGAAGTGGAGGAGGAGAGTGTGAGGAAGTGGAGGAAGAGAAGAAATGAAGCAAAGGGGAGGAGGTGGCCGGCTAGGGAGTTTTTATAGAGGGAGAGGGGTGGCTGCCTCCTTTTTTGATTGGCCAAGGTGGGTGGCTGCCCATTTAATTGTTGAGGTAGTTGGGAGTCAAGGCTTGCAAGAGAAGATAAAGAGGAGGAGGGGCTGGCCGAATTTCAAGTCATGGCCGGCTCCTTTCTTGTCATGAGCAAGTGAGAAATGTGAGAGAGATGCACAACATCAATGTGTATAGTCAAGGGCATGATGTTGAGGATATAATGTCCATGAGTGATTTGGATGATGATAAGTATAGGAGTAGATACATATAGATAAAAAAAAGGAGTATGAAGGTGACATGTGCCATGAGAATAATTTTCCACCACTTTGGTTGAGACCAACTTATGAAGAAGATAATTCCCGAGGTAGAGTTGATGAATAGAAGTTTTCATTTGAATTCAAAATTGAAAAGATTGGGATTGACCACATGCAACAATGCATGAGCATGTCAAGATAGATGGGATGGTGATGGTGGTTTAGTCAATGATAGAGCAAGGTTAATATAAATGGTGAATGAAGTATCCATATACTCACAAGGATGAATATGGTGGCAGAAATCACCAATTTATGAGATCAAGGTGATGATGGAAGAGAATATAAAGTACTCTAGAAATGAGAGGTCAATTGGAAGTGGTTTGAAAGTATCAAATGATCATCCATTTGATCAAAAATTGGAGGATGGGGGAAAATACAATGTGGTAGATCAGAGATGTGCAAAGGTTGCTATTTGAAATAGAACTTGTTTGAAAAGTATTTGAAACACCTCAATTGTCTAGGGACAATTGGGAATGAACTCAAGTGGAATGGAACTTGAAAATGTTGAGAGATCTAGTTGGAACATAGGAGTTCAAAATGTTCTACTTACTTTCTCAAGTGAAGTAGAGTTTTCTCAAACTTAAAATAAGAAAGAGGAAACAAGAAATGGTATAAGTACCATTAACAAGCCTTTTGCTGAAAAGAAAGCAAGATAGAAAATAATGTTTTTAGAAATCAGTACTAGGTAGAAATGGGATGGAAAACAAAACCCATTTCAGTTCCTTGTTTTCTTTTTAAGAAATATTTTGGGAAGATTTAATAAAAGTAGAAGTAGTTTTGTGATCAAAACTAAAGAAGGAAAACAATAGGGTTTTTGAGGAGGAAAACTTATTTAGGGAGGAGTGTTCTCAAGGGTAGATGGTGGCTACAAAATGTACCCATCATTCCCACTCTTGATTTTGTAAAGATTAAATTTGAATAAAAACAAGAGATAAAACAGGAGGAATTGATCTAGTGCTTTAAATAGCAGATAGTGTAAAAGATCAAGTTGAATATATGTGATGCAAGGATAGACTGAGATATGCAAGACGTGGAGGTTGAAGAGGATGTTGCATAGATGAGATTCATGCATTGAAGTCAACAATAACAGTTGTGGGTGCTTAGAGATCAATTGCCAAAGTCTGGACATTTTTAAGCCTGTCAACACAGATGGTCGACATGGCCTCAAAACCAACAAGGATGAGTGGGTATAAGAGAGGGATGTAGCAAGGGGTAGATGGTACCAAGTTTTGAATTAAGGAAGATTGAGCTATCTTTTACTACAAAGAGAAAATCAAGATGGCACACTCATGTTGCCATCAGAAGAAGAGTTTGATGTAGTAACAAGGAAAACAATTTTTCCTAAGTCACACATGTGTTTTATTTGGTGAGTTGTTCATTTTGCCACTAGGAGTGTTGTTCTAAGAGGTAGCTCAAGACAAAACTCAACAAGCAAATCAAGACAATTCATCTACCAACAGATCAAGGCAATTCATCATAACAAACAGATCAAGGCAATTCATCTTAATTAGTCTAAGAAAAAATTTTTGTTCCCCCTAATTTTTGCATTAAGGACAAATAAACAAGGTTGCAAAAAGTGGGGTGTTACAATGTGCCACTAGTCCATTGGTGAAAGTCTGCCCAACAAGATTGAAAGATAAAACACCACATACTTCCTCATGAGTTATAAAACATTGACACAAATAAGAGATAATAACTTTTGAATTGTTTAAAGGTAGCACATGAAGTATTTACTTGGAATGGCAGAAAAATACCACATAGTAGGTAGTTATGGTGGACACAAATGGCATAGGTTTTGGCTCAAGGTTTTGGATGCACGAGAAGCATTCCCTCTCAGTACAAGGCTTTGGGCTAGCAAGGTTGTTTGAAGCAACACAAGTATGAACCGGTACAACAAAACTTACATAAGAACATATTGCAAGCATTATAAGACTCTACACTATCTTCCTTGTTGCTCAAACACTTTTACCAGAAAATATCTAGACCTTAGAGAGACCAATCATGCAATCCAAATTTCATCAAGCTCTACGGTAGTTCTCCACTAATAGGTTTAAACTACATGATGCAAGAGCTTAAACATGATCTACTTGAGAGCTCAAAACTATTGCCAAGTATCAAATTATTCACGATAATATACCAACTACCACATGAAGCATTTTCTGTTTCCAACCAAATAGCAATAAATGCAGCGGCTTTCAGTTTTTGCCATTGAACATTAAAAGTAAAACGAAGAACACTAGTGTTCATATGAAAAAGCGGAGAATGTCTCTCTCCCACACAAGCATGTTAGGATCCGATTTATTCAGAGAATGAAAATAAAAAAACGAAAATAAAACACACAGACGCTCCAAGTAAAGCACATAAGATGTGACAGAATTAAAATATAGTTTCACTAGAGGTGACCTGATAAATTGTTGATGAAGAAGGGGATGCCTTGGGCATCCCCAAGCTTAGACGCTTGAGTCTTCTTGAAATATGCAGGGATAAACCACGGGGGCATCCCCGAGCTTAGACTTTTCACTCTTCTTGATCGTATTATATCATCCTCCTCTCTTGATCCTTGAAAACTTCCTTCACACCAGACTCAAAACAATCTCATTAGAGGGTTAGTGCATAATAAAAAATTCACATGTTCAGCAAGGACACAATCATTCCAACACTTCTGGACATTACCCAAGGTTATTGAAATTTAATGGAGCAAAGAAACCCGCTCAAACACAGTAAAATAGGTAATACGAAATAAAAGGCAGAATCTGTCAAAACAGAACTGTAACACCCCATTTTTCAGAACCTGCATTTTTCCTCCTGTTTTAAATTGTGGGCCAACAAAAACTTTTCATTCTATGATTGCTTGAGTTTTTGATTGAGTTCATGTGTGTTCTGGTCTTGAAGATTTCTTTAGGTTTATTAAAATTAGGGAGTTACCTTAGTTTATATTAGAACCCCATTTTAAGATCAGTAGGGTGTGAACCATTTTGTGATTGATTATGATCTTTACCACCATTTTTTTCCCTTTACTAAAAACCCTAGCTCTTGCTGTTGACCATCACCATCCTAATGAGGGGGAAACACCTCCCTCCCTTATTGGGAAAATTGTATAGTATCACCTAGGGTTACACCAACACCACCCCAATTGGTTTATGCTCTTCCCATATTTTCCTTCATCTTGTGAAATTGCACTTGGGACACTCCATGGCACATGCAATGACAAGGTCTCTTCTTTTTCTCCCCTGCCCTTTTTCTTCTCTCCCTATTCTCCTTTGGTTTTTGGCCGAGAGACAAGAGGGGGAACTGTCCCCTCTCTTTTCTTTCTCTCTTCCCTCTTTTTTCTTCTCTGCCTTGGATCGTGGGCGACGCCACTCCCCTCTCTCTGCCCTGGCCCAACCCTGGCCCTTTCTCTCTTTTTCTCCTCTCTGGCCCAAAAACCACCAGCCCACCTCTCTCTCACGCCCAGAAAACCCTAGCCCGCGCGCCAGTCAAGAGACATGATGGCGCGGAGCCTCGCTCGACGCGCCATCACGCCTCGTCTGCAGCGCGGCGCCTCGGCTCCCTCCCTTGCTGACGCCACACGCCCGACGTCACCCCGGGGCCCACGCGTGACACCACCACCCGCTCGCCCGTTGGCCATCGCCACCGCCCACGCCACTGCCTCGCCTCCCACCGCCTATAAAACCCCACCGAGAGGCTCCCCTCTCCCCTCAGCTCCCCACCCACTGCGCCGTCAGGCTGCCTCTCCCACTCCCTGTCCGTTTGGGCAGCCGCCCTCGTCACTGCCGCGACGCGCCCAGGCGCTCACCACGGTCACCGCGTGGGTGACGCGCAGGAGGTCGACGCCACGGCGCCAACGCCGCCCCCTGCCCCTGATCCCTTTCTCCCGTGTCGCCTCTTGCACCTCCTGACCCTGCCCCTCCCTTCTTCTCCTCAGGAACGCCACAGGACGCCGCCGCCCACGACGCTCCGACGCCGTCCGTGACGCAGACGACACCGAGCGAGGAGGAGCAGCAGCCACTGGACACCGCCAGCACCCGCATGCCACGCACGCCTACGCCACCGACCCGCCTGCACCGATCCGCGCCACCGCCAGCCGCCGGTAAGCACCTGGCCGCCCCCTTTCTTCCTCCGCGCCGGCGAGCTCCGCGGACGTCGAGCACGCGCCAGATCTGGACCGTCCGATCCAGATCGGGCGGGCGCATGGCGGATGCACGGCCACGACAGCGTGCATGGCCACGTCGGCCTGCCTGGCCCGCCACGGGCCCCCGGCCTTTTTCTTTCTTTTCCTTTTTCACCGGCCACCGGAGAGCCCCACTGGGCCGGCCCATCTGCACCGCACCGCACGGCCCAGGGCGTTCCCGCCCGTTTCTTTTATTTGAAAATTTGTTAAACAAAAATTAAAAATGCAAATCTGCCAGTATACTGTTTCGTTAATAAAATTTGTTTGGTAACTCGGATTGACATGATTCCAACTGCATTAGAACCAGTATGTATTTACCTTTCAGATGCCACTGGCCTTGTATTTTTAGGATTTTTGTACGATTTTTAAAGTATTAAACATGATCACTGTATTCTGGTTAGTATTTCGAATTCCTAAAATTGAAAAATTAATATTTTTGAATGATTCCAACTGGGTTAATCTTATATTGTTACTGTGCATCTAGGAAAAATATCAGAAGCCTCTGTTAGTAATGTTTAGTCTCTAGATATGATTGTATGTGTGCCACATGCAATGATAGGATTAGAGTTTGGTGTTTTTAATTAAACCTTGATGCATTGTTTATCAAAATGGCCAAATCATGTTTTGTTTCTGCCAAACCACTCCCCTGCATACTTTCCCTTTTATTTGTTACTCTTGGTTTTTGAATATATGTTGATTGTATGTATCGTTTACTTTGGCGACGCTAGATACGAACGAGGGAGAAGTTGAAGGGGAGGACTTTGGAGAAGGATTTGAGGAGGACCAGGGACAAGCCAACCAAGGCAAGCCATCTTTGAACTCTAAATGATGTGGTGTTGGGTGTCATTGTTGATATCCCTAAGCATCTTGTCTCTTTATGTGATGATCTCTCTATGTGGTCCATGTATGGTTGTAATAGGAATAGTTCCTTGTGGTGGTTTTTCATCTTGGTTCACACATGGGAGAGATGCATGGTGCCACGGCCATGCTATTTCCTTGGGTCTTCATAAGTGCTCAACCCGAGCATATACCATTCCTAATTATAGTTTTGCACCACACCCCTACTTTGTTGAGTAATTAGGTATCAAAGTCATGATGCTTGGTGTATTTCTCAAATTGAGAGAAGTATGCCGTGTACTCCCTTGAAAAATGGTTGGGTATTACAACTACTCCACTCAAGTAGAATAGTAGCACCACAAATCTGAAAGTTTGATCCACCCTTTGTTATCATCTTACATGCTTACCTTAAGCAAATAGGACCCCCTTTATGCCACTCACTTATGCTCTCATGGTAAGATGACCTTCATCTCGGCCATGGTACTATAGTAGTTCCTTCTCATGAAATTTTAGGTTGGGAACCCCTCAAGGTTTACCTTGTTGTAAATGTTTGTGAAAACCTTGGGTGTGTTAGCCCAAGTGTATGGTTTAAGAAAAACAAAGGATCTTGATAAGGATGTTTGGGAAAGTGGGGTATGGTTGTTCGTGGAACACCAAGGTGTTGTGGGAAAAAGAAATGGTTTCTAAAAGGGAGCACTCGCGTATATGTGTACACCAGCCCAACTTTTATTCGCGCAACCACATTATCCAATATGGGCACGGGCTTAGTCCGTAGTTCGTTGAGATTGGCATAAGCACCCTTCACAACTCTCTAGGGAGGGTCAAGATGACCTCCGACGCCGGGTTGCGCTCTGGAGGAGGCAATACACTGTCTAGACCGATAGCCGGACGATTACTGAGGGTCTTCCGTCGTGGCGCCGGAGATACGCTCAAAAGGAGGTATGCTGCCGGGGTGCCGGGAAGGGGTAAGCCCGCAGGGAAGGACTTGTGCCAAAGGAGACGGGCGAAAGACTATGACTGGTTATCCGAGACTCGCATACTCTCGTATGACGATCCGGGGATGATCCCGGCGGATTTATCAGTTCTTGTGGGGAAAGTGCGCACACTCTGCAGAGTTAAATCTATTCGAATAGCCGCGTCCGCGGTCATGGACGGGTTGCAAAGGTCTACCTTTACCGGGGCTTGCGTTTTGTTTTGACAAATGCTTCGCAAAGAAAGTGTTGTGTTTTGTGTACCGGAAAGGTACGGACAAAAGAGCGTGTGTTGGCCATATGGAGATGGTCGTGGAAAAATTGAGACCAAGTGGGGAACACCTACCTAAGGTTTCTTGAATAGGGACTCTTCTTCAATAAAGATATAGAGATGTCATAGAACCATCCCTCGCATATCCATCAATTGAGATGGAGAAATGCAACTCTTCTTCAATAAAGATATAGAGATGTCATAGAACCATCCCTCGCATATCCATCAATTGAGATGGAGAAATGCAACTCTTCTTCAATAAAGATATAGAGATGTCATAGAACCATCCCTCGCATATCCATCAATTGAGATGGAGAAATGTAACTCTTCTTCAATAAAGATATAGAGATGTCATAGAACCATCCCTCGCATATCCATCAATTGAGATGGAGAAATGCAACTCTTCTTCAATAAAGATATAGAGATGTCATAGAACCATCCTCGCATATCCATCAATTGAGATGGAGAAATGCAACTCTTCTTCAATAAAGATATAGAGATGTCATAGAACCATCCCTCGCATATCCATCAATTGAGATGGAGAAATGCAACTCTTCTTCAATAAAGATATAGAGATGTCATAGAACCATCCCTCGCATATCCATCAATTGAGATGGAGAAATGCAACTCTTCTTCAATAAAGATATAGAGATGTCATAGAACCATCCCTCGCATATCCATCAATTGAGATGGAGAAATGCAACTCTTCTTCAATAAAGATATAGAGATGTCATAGAACCATCCCTCGCATATCCATCAATTGAGATGGAGAAATGCAACTCTTCTTCAATAAAGATATAGAGATGTCATAGAACCATCCCTCGCATATCCATCAATTGAGATGGAGAAATGCAACTCTTCTTCAATAAAGATATAGAGATGTCATAGAACCTTCCCTCGCATATCCATCAATTGAGATGGAGAAATGCAACTCTTCTTCAATAAAGATATAGAGATGTCATAGGATGTCTTTTGAAGTACCTTCTTCTATAAAGATATAGAGATGCCATAGAACACCAATAATGTTCCCTTCACTTGAGAAGTCGGGATGCTATGTCGGCACTAGATGTTGATGCATGCTATATCCACAAGAGAAACTATTTTTTCCTCTCTTGTCTCTTTTAGATAGTTATGTTAGCACCCCTTTTGATGGTTTGCGAGTACAATTCCAAATGTACTCACGGCTTTTTCCCTGGCTATTAACTTGGCCAGAATATGAGGAGGACTATGAAGATGATGGAGGATACCAGGACGACTATGCGACCTAGGACGATCTCCAAGTCAGACGCCTGTAGGTCTAAGGCATGACTTGGGCCCGACGACGTTGACATGTATCCGCTGCTATGTGTGTGAACTCGCCCGTTGTGGCATCTATGTATGACTGGGTCATGTGACCCCGCTATTGTAAGACTTATTATTTCGGTACTGAAATGGATGATGTAATTCTGGATATTCAGTTCGGTTATGTGCTCACGGTGCACTGATCATGGGATCGTGAGTTGAATGCATAACAGGGTATTTCGGACAGTTAGTCCGGGGTCCCCACAAGAACAGTCCGTAAAGACGAATTTTTTCGAGGCACTTCAAATGCTCAGATGAAGAAGGTCAAATTGAATGAAAGTTGCGTACATATCTGTGGATTACTCATGAATTTTTTTCAGAATTTTTAGATTCCCTATAGAGAGAACAGCTCAAATTCGTGACAGCTAAAAATCTGTTTCTGCGCAGAAATCCAAATCTAGTATCAACCTTCTATCAAAGACTTTACTTGGCACAACAATGCAATAAAATAAAGATACAAAGGTATTGCTACAGTAGTAAAAAGCACCTTGACTCAAATATAATTTTTTTTTGCAGAAATAAAACAATGGGTTGTCTCCCTTAAGCGTTTTTCTTTAACGCCTTTCAGCTAGGCGCAGAAAGTGAAAATCAAGTAACATCAAGAGAAGAAGCATCAACATCATAATTTGTTCTAATAATAGAATCAAAAGGCAACTTCATTATCTTTCTAGGGAAGTGTTCCATACCTTTCTTAAGAGGGAATTGATATTTAATATTTCCTTCTTTCATATCAATAATAGCACCAACGGTTCGAAGAAAGGGTCTTCCCAAAATAATAGGACAAGATGCATTGCATTCAATATCCAAAACAACAAAATCAACAGGGACAAGGTTATTGTTAACCGTAATGTGAACATTGTCAATCCTCCCCAAAGGTTTCTTTATAGAATTATCAGCAAGATTAACATCCAAATAACAATATTTCAAAGGTGGCAAGTCAAGCATATCATAAAGTTTCTTAGGCATGACAGAAATACTTGCACCAAGATCACATAAAGCATTACAATCAAAATCATTGACCTTCATTTTAATGATGGGCTCCCAACCATCTTCCAACTTCCTAGGGATAGAAGCTTCAAGTTTTAATTCCTCTTCTCTAGCTTTAATGAGAGCATTTGTAATATGTTTTGTAAAGGCCAAATTTATAGCACTAGCATTAGGACTTCTAGCAAGTTTTTGCAAGAACTTAATAACTTCAGAAATATGACAATTATAAAAATCAAAACCATTATGATCTAAAGCAATGGGACCATTGTCCCCAATACTCTGAAAAATTTCAGCACTTTTATCACAAACAGTTTCAACAGTTTCAGGAAATTTTGCACGCTTTGTAGTAGAAGTAGAAACATTGCCAACACCAATTATTTTACCATTGATAGTAGGAGGTTTAGCAACATGTGAAACATCAAAATTACTAGTGGTGGTAATAGTCCAAACTTTAGCTACATTATTCTCTTTAGCAAGTTTTTCTTCTCTTTCCCACCTAGCATGCAATTCAGCCATCATTCTAATATTGTCATTAATTAGAACTTGGATAGTGTTTGCTGTAGAAAATGACTTAATATCTTTAGTTTCATTAGGCATAACTTTCAGTTTTAAAAGATCAACATCATCATCAAGACTATCAACCTTAGAAGCAAGAACATCAATTTTACCAAGCTTTTCCTCAACAGATTTGTTGAAAGCAGTTTGTGTACTAATAAATTCTTTAAGCATGACTTCAAGACCAGAGGGTACACTCCTACTATTGTTGTAAGAATTACCACTATTAGAAGGATATGGCCTATAGTTGTTGTTACCAAAATTATTCCTATAAGAATTGTTGTTGAAATTATTATTTTTAATGAAGTTCACATCAACATGCTCTTCTTGAGCAACAAATGAAGCTAAAGGAACATTATTAGGATCAACATGAGATCTACCATTAACAAGCATAGACATAATAACATCATCCTATCACTCAAGGAGGAGGTTTCTTCAACAGAATTTACCTTCTTACCTTGAGGAGTCCTTTCAGTGTGCCATTCAGAGTAGTTGATCATCATATCATCAAGAAGTTTTGTTGGAGCACCCAAAGTGATGGACATAAAAGTACCTCCAGCAGCTGAATCCAATAGGTTCGTTGAAGAAAAATTTAATCCTGCATAAAAGGTTTGGATGATCATCCAAGTAGTTAGTCCATGGGTGGGGCAATTCTTTACCAAAGATTTCATTCTCTCCCATGCTTGGGCAACATGTTCATTATCCAATTGCTTAAAATTCATAATGCTACTTCTCAAAGATATAATTTTAGCAGGAGGATAATATCTTCCAATGAAAGCATCTTTACATTTAGTCCATGAATCAATACTATTTTTAAGCAAAGATAGCAACCAATATTTAGCTCTTCCTCTTAAGGAGAAAGGAAACAATTTCAGTTTTATAATATCCCCATCTACATCCTTATACTTTTTCATTTCACAAAGTTCAAAAAAATTATTAAGATGGGCAGCAGCATCATCACTGTTAACACCAGAAAATTGCTCTGTCATAACAAGATTTAGTAAAGCAGGTTTAATTTAATAAAATTCTGCTGTAGAAGCAGGTGGAGCAATAGGAGTGCATATGAAATCATTATTATTGGTGCTAGTGAAGTCACACAACTTAGTGTTCTCACGAGTATTCATTTTAACAATAATGAAAATAAGTAAAGCAAACCGAATTAAGTAAAGTAAAACAAGTAACTAATTTTTTTGTGTTTTTGATATAAAAAAAGCAAACAAGATAGAAAATAAAATAAAGCAAGACAATAAACAAAGTAAAGAGATTGGGTGTGAGAGACTCCCCTTGCAGCGTGTCTTGATCTCCCCGGCAACGGCGCCAGAAAACGTGTTTGATGGCGCGTGACTGGGCTTAATGGAGTGTTGATTCCTCCCCAGTAACGGCACCAAAAAGAAGCTGCTTGTGACGGTAAAGCACACGTCCGTTGGGAACCCCAAGAGGAAGGTATGATGCGTACAATAGCGAGTTTTCCCTCAGTAAGAAACCAAGTTTTATCGAACGAGTAGAAGATGAAGGCCACGTGAAGGTTGTTGGTGAAGGAGTGTAGTGCGGCGCAACACCAGGGATTCCGGCGCCAACGTGGAACTTGCATAACACAATCAAAATACTTTGCCCCAACTTAACAGTGAGGTTGTCAATCTCACCGGTTTGCTGAAAACAAAGGATTAAACGTAGTGTGGAGAATGATGTTTGCTTGCAAAGAACAACAGAGAACAATGATTGCAGTAGGTTGTATTTCAGATGTAAAATAAATAGCATGTTGGGTGAACAAATTACAGTTGGGCAATTGACAAATAGAGAGAGCATAACAATGCACATACATATCATGATGACTAATATGAGATTTACTTAGGGCATTACGACAAAGAACATAGACCGCTATCCAGGATGCATCTATGCCTAAAAAGTCCACCTTCGGGTTAACATCCGCACCCCTTCCAGTATTAAGTTGCAAACAATAGACAATTGCATTAAGTACTGTGCGTAATGTAAACAACACAAATATCCTTAGACAAAGCATTGATGTTTTATCCCTAGTGGCAACAGCACATCCATAACCTTAGAACTTTTTGTCACTGTCCCAGATTCAATGGAGGCATGAGCCCACTATCTAGCATAAATACCCCCTCTTGGAGTTACAAGTATCAACTTTGCCAGAGCCTCTACTAGCAACGGAGAGCATGCAATATCATAAACAACACATATATGATAGAACAATAATCAACTTGACATAGTATTCCATATTCATCGGATCCCAACAAACACAACATGTAGCATTACAAATAGATGATCCTTATCATGATAGGCGGCTCACAAGATCTAAACATGGTGGCACAATAGGAGAAGACAACCATCTAGCTACTGCTATGGACCCATAGTCCAAGGATGAACTACTCACGCATCAGTCCGGATGCGGGCATGGTGATGTAGAGCCCTCCGGTGATGATTCCCCTCTCCGGCAGGGTGCCGGAGGTGATCTTCAGAACCCCCCGAGATGGGGTTGACGGCGACGGTGTCTTTGGAACTTTTCTCGTATTTTGGCTCTCGGTAATAGGGTTTTCCGATACGAAGGAATATATAGGCGAAGAGGCAGCGTCGGGGGAGCCAGGGGGCTCCCTCCCCACACCTGGGCGCGGCAGGGGGCCAGACCGCACCGCCCTATGGGATGGGCCCCCCTGCTGGCCGCCTCTGACTCTTCTTCGATGTTCTGGAATCCTCCGTGGAAAATAGGGCCGTGGGCTTTTGTTTCGTCCAATTCCGAGAATATTTCCACTGTAGGATTTCTGAAACCAAAAACAGCAGAAAACATGAACTAGCACTTCCGCATCTTGTTAATAGGTTAGTACCGGAAAATGCATCAAATTGATATAAAGTATGAATAAAACATGTAGGTATTGTCATAAAACTAGCATGGAACATAAGAAATTATAGATACGTTGGAGACGTATCACTAGGCCTTCGTGGCGTTGCTCATAGGAGATCTGAGTGAAGCCTTCGTGGCTGTTGGTTTGGCTTTCGTAGCAACCACACTCCTCCAAACGTAGACGTACCTTCTTGCAAAGGAAGGGAACTACGGGAATCATCTCCGTGTCATCGCGTGCTCCACTCTCGGTTACCTCTATCCTATTCTATCTCCTATATATTGCGTAGCTATATCTTGCTTAGTTGGTAACCTTGTCATATAGGTAAATTCACTTAGTTGCATATCTAGAGAATTTACCTTTGTGTCAAGCCTAAATTGAAAAAGAACTAAAAATTGGTTAGCACCTATTCACCCCCCTCTAGGTGCGGCATACGATCCTTTCAACATCCACCTGGACTTTTCCCATGGGCGAGCAGGATAGGCCCGGAACGATTCCGTGGAACGTTGTGTGAGTTGGCTGTAGCTTGTTTTCTGTTATCCCCAGAGTATGCATGGTGTGCCGGTACATTATGTTTAAGCTGCTCCCATTGTCTATCAGCACTTTGCTGAACTTCACTCGAGTCGTTGGCCCATGCATGATAGGGTCTACAACAAGAGCGTAGCCACCCGGGTTTGGCATTATCTTTGGGTGATCCTTGAACGAACAGGTAATTTCCTGATCTGACCACAACATGTATTTCGGAACTGCCGGCATCACCGCGTTCACTTCCATGGAACGACGGTGCACGCTTTGCTTGTCAGTTGGCTCAGTAATGAACACAACGCAGCACAAGTGCGGATCCTGGTAAACATTCCTGCCCAAGGGTGCCGGTGGTGGTGGTTGGCCTTTGCCATCTTCCACCTGATGAACTTGTTGTTGTTGCTGCCGGTTCGGCTGAGGTTGTACCGGTAGAGCATTTTCTCCGGTAAGCGGTGGTGGTGGTAGTCTCCCGGTGTTTTGGTCTCTCGCATCCTTCATCATGCCTCTTTCCATCAATCTTTTGGTCCAAGTGCAATCTTTTGTCAAATGGTTTGCCGGTCTAGCCGGGTTAGGTGTGTGCCACCGGCACGGTTGATCCATAGCGTACTCCATGGTGTATCTCTCTTCATTTTGCCACGGTTTCTTTTCAACCCATTGTTTTTTAGGAACCGCCCACGGCTGCGATCCGGTTTTTTGCCTCTGGCTTCCGCTGGCGCCGGAATTATCCTGCACCGCGGCTACTTGCTGCGGACCATACCTCCGATCCGGAAAGTCTTCTCTTCTTTTGTTGTGCCGGTTATCCCGGTATTGCTCTTGGCGTGGTTGTTGTTGGTTCGTTTGTTCCGGCTCAGCTTGTACCGCTGGTTGCATTGGGTCTCCCAATGCGTAGCTATCTGCCACACGTATCATCTCTGCAAGAGTTACCGGCATGTTCTGCTGCAGCATTTGCCACAACGGCGAACCTATTCGGCACCCATTGCAAAACCAAGCAATGGCCTGTGCCTCGATCACTCCCTCACATGAGTTCCTTGTGGAGTTCCACCGGGTCAGGTAATCCCGGTCTGTTTCATTCAGGCGCTGCACGCACAAGGCGTGCTGCTGTGGCCTGTTTGGCCTCCGGTATGTACTGTTGAAGTTACTCACAAACGCTTCCTCAAAGTCCAACCATCCATTTATGCTTCCTGCTGGCAAGTTGTTAAGCCAGATGCGTGCCGGTCCTACCAGAAAAGACGGCACAATTCTCATGGCCCAACGCCGGTTTCCTCCACCTGTTACGGTTCCTCTGCCACCAGCGATGTATTCCGCGGTTACGTTATCCGCAAGCCAGTCTTCCGGCTTAGTGGTGCCATCATATGTTTTCGTGTCTCTGGGCAACTGGAAGTTGCGAACCGGTGGTTCCTCTTTCATGATTCGTGGACCAAAGAATTTTGGGCTAGGAGGACCTTCTGCCTCGATCATCTCAGATTGGTACACCCTGTCCAGCCGGTGCCTCGCATCCCGTTCTGGCAGGCATCTTTCTCCTACGCGTTCCCCCAAAGGGTTCCGGTAGGCTACGACTCTTTCAGTTGCTGAATCAGCTTCATCGTAATATTCCGGTACCGCGGCTCTTGCCTGCCGGTACCTTGGTGGAGGCATTTCCTCTTCAACATAAGCAGCTCTTGGTGCACGATAATTTTGCCCGGTCTCACCTCTACCGGCATAATCATTTCCGGCATAGCCACGACCTGCCCCTTGGCTTTTTCTTCCGGCGTCGTGTCGCCCGACTTGTTGTTTTCCGGCAAGTACCGGATCATACACAGTCATTTGCTGCGCATTCACTTCTTTTTCTTTTCTCATGTCCGGATGGGGGGACGATGCCTGCCCATGGGACTTGCTTCCGGCATTGTTTGCCGAACGCACAGACTTTGACGCCGTAGCTTTGTTTACTCTAGCAAGCTCAGCGTTTTGTTCCTGTATCATATCAAGCAACTCCCTAACACGATCTTGTTGTTTCGCTAAGGCATCTCCGGTAAGCGAGTCACACAGCTCTACAGCAGCCCTAGCAGCTTTTATGGTTTTATCCGGGCTACTCTACTTAGGTTTCTCTACGATGCTCAGAGATGCAGAGGCACTTTTACCGGCAAGAATCTCCTTACGCAGATCCTGATCTAAATTGCAAGCTCTAAGCCGGTTTTCCGGTACTCTAGCAGCCTGAGCGCTAACAGAAGCAAAGCCATGGGCAGCGTTATACTCACGAAGGGTCAGGTTCAGCTCGCGCTGCGCCCGGATGATGTCCACGCCTCCGGAGAGCAGCTTCTGCCGCTGCGCCTCCAGCTCCGCCTGAGCTGCTGCCGGGTCGATGTTCTGCGCGATGGGCGTCGCCAGCACGCTCATCGCCGCTTGGAGAGGAGTCTCCGGTGGCACTGCAGATGCACCCGCAACCCCTTGGTCACGTTCGGTCAGCGGCTTGGCCGTGCGCGTACACTTCGTCTGCCCAGCGTCTTTAGCCGCGACCTCCTTGCCGGCGTCAGCCGCGCCAACCACCAGCACCTCGACGCTGCCGGCGGCGTGGCCGCTGCGAGCTGCAGACCTTGGCGGGTCCGGCGCCACACGCACCGGCGAGAGGCACTGGCGCTCCGAGACGGTGCCGTAGTAGACGCGGAGGTTGCCGAACTCGATGATGTGGCCGTTCTTGGGAAACTTACCGCCATTGGCGAAGACCCCAGTGTTGTCATTGATGAAGTCCATGGCGAGGACGCGGTCGACGAGCGCTGTGACGACACGCTCGCTGATGGCGTGCAAGACACGTCCGTTGGGAACCCCAAGAGGAAGGTGTGATGCGTATAGCAGCAAGTTTTCCCACAGTAAGAAACCAAGGTTATCGAACCAGTAGGAGTCAAGGAACACGTGAAGGTCGTTGGTGACGGAGTGTAGTGCAGCGCAACACCAGGGATTCCGGCGCCAACGTGGAACCTGCACAACACAATCAAAGTACTTTGCCCCAACGTAACAGTGAGGTTGTCAATCTCACCGGCTTGCTGAAAACAAAGGATTAGATGTATAGTGTGGAAGATGATGTTTGTTTGCGAAGAACAAGTAAAGAACAATTGCGATAGATTGTATTTCAGATGTAAAGAATGGACCGGGATCCACAGTTCACTAGTGGTGTCTCTCCCATAAGATAAATAGCATGTTGGGTGAACAAATTACGGTTGGGCAATTGACAAATAAAGAAGGCATAACAATGCACATACATATATCATGATGAGTACTATGAGATTTA
Source organism: Lolium rigidum (assembly GCF_022539505.1). NCBI lineage: Eukaryota > Viridiplantae > Streptophyta > Magnoliopsida > Poales > Poaceae > Lolium > Lolium rigidum. The sequence continues at coordinate 226,995,408 of NC_061513.1, read as the reverse complement.
ATCAGGGCATTACGACAAAGTACATAGACCGCTATCCAGCATGCATCTATGCCTAAAAAGTCCACCTTCAGGTTATCATCCGAACCCCTTCCAGTATTAAGTTGCAAACAACAGATAATTGCATTAAGTATGGTGCGTAATGTAATCATACAAATATCCTTAGACAAAGCATTGATGTTTTATCCCTAGTGGCAACAACGACATCCACAACCTTAGAACTTTCTCGTCACTTGTCCCGCATTCAATGGAGGCATGAACCCACTATCGAGCATAAATACTCCCTCTTGGAGTCACAAGTATCAACTTGGCCAGAGCCTCTACTAGCAACGGAGAGCATGCAAGAACATAAACAACACATATATGATAGATCAATAATCAACTTGACATTGTATTCCATATTCATCGGATCCCAACAAACACAACATGTAGCATTACAAATAGACGATCTTGATCATGATAGGCAGCTCACAAAATCTAACATGATAGCACAATGAGGAGAAGACAACCATCTAGCTACTGCTATGGACCCATAGTCCAGGGGTGAACTACTCACACATCGATCCGGAGGCGATCATGGTGATGAAAAGACCTCCGGGAGATGACTCCCCTCTCCGGCAGGGTGCCGGAGGCGATCTCCTGAATCCCCCGAGATGGGATTGGCGGCGGCGGCGTCTCTGGAAGGTTCTCCGTATCGTGGCTCTCGGTACTGAGGTTTTCGCGACGAAGGCTTTAAGTAGGCGGAAGGGTAGGTTTAGGGGCGACGCAAGGGCCCCACACACCAGGGCCGCGCGGCCAGGGCCTGGGCCGCGCCGCCCTGTTGTGTCGGCGCCTCGTCGCCCCACTTCGTTTCCCTTTCGGTCTTCTGGAATCTTCGTGGAAAAATAAGACCTCGGGAGTTGATTTCGTCCAATTCCGAGAATATTTCCTTTGTAGGATTTACTGAAACCAAAAACAGCGAGAAAACAAGCAATCGGCTCTTCAGCATCTCGTCAATAGGTTAGTGCCGGAAAATGCATAATAATGACATATAATGTGTATAAAACTTGTGAGTATCATCATAAAAGTAACATGGAACATAAGAAATTATAGATACGTTTGAGACGTATCAAGCATCCCCAAGCTTAGTTCCTACTCGCCCTCGAGTAGGTAAACGATAACAAAGATAATTTCTGAAGTGACATGCTATCATAATCTTGATCAACACTATTGTAAAGCATATGAGATCAATGCAGCGATTCGAAGCAATGGTGAAGATAATGAGTAAACAAATGAATCATATAGCAAAGACTTTTCATGAATAATACTTTCAAGACAAGCATCATTAAGACTTGCATAAGAGTTACTCATGAAGCAGTAGATTCTTAGTAAAGGCATTGAAGCAACACAAAGGAAGATATAAGTTTCAGCAGTTGCTTTCAACTTCAACATGTATATCTCATGGATAATTTTCAACACAAAGTAATATAACAAGTGCAATAGGTAAACATGTAAGAATCAATGCACACAGTTCACACAAGTGTTTGCTTCTAAGATAGAAAGAATAGGTGAACTGATTCAACAATAAAGTAGAAGATAGGCCCTTCGCAGAGGGAAGCATGGATTACTATATTTGTGCTAGAGCTTTTCATTTTGAAAACAAGAAACAATTTTGTCAACGGTAGTAATAAATCATATGTGTTATGTATAAGACATCCTATAAGTTGCAAGCCTCATGCATAGTATACCAATAGTGCTCGCACCTTGTCCTAATTAGCTTGGATTAACATGGATTATCATTGCATAGCATATGTTTCAACCAAGTGTCACAAAGGGGTACCTCTATGCCGCCTATACAAAGGTCTAAGGAGAAAGCTCGCATTGGATTTCTCGCATTTGATTATTCTCAACTTAGACATCCATACGGGACAACATAGACAACAGATAATGGACTCCTCTTTAATGCATAAGCATTCAACACCAGATAATATTCTCATAAGAGATTGAGGATTAATTGTCCAAACTGAAACTTCCACCATAAATTTTGGCTTTAGTTAGCGGCCCAATGTTCTTCTCTAACAATATGCATACTCAAACCATTTGATCATGAAAATCGCCCTTTCTTCAGACAAGACGAATATGCATAGCAACTCACATGATATTCAACAAAGGTAAAAGTTGATGGCGTCCCCAGAAACATGGTTACCGCTCAACAAGCAACTTATTAAGAAATAAGATACATAAGTACATATTCTTCACCACAATAGTTTTTAAGGCTATTTTCCCATGAGCTATATTGCAAAGACAAAGGATAGAATTTTTAAAGGTAGCACTCAAGTAATGTACTTTGGAATGGCAGAGAAATACCATGTAGTAGGTAGGTATGGTGGACACAAGTGGCATAGTTTTTGGCTCAAGGATTTGGATGCACGAGAAGAATCCCTCTCAATACAAGGCTAGGCTAGCAAGGTTGTTTGAAGCAAACTCAAGTATAAAACGGTGCAGCAAGACTCACATATGAACATATTTTAAGCATTATAAGACTTTACATTGTCTCCTTGTTGTTCAAACACCTTAACCAGAAAATATCTAGACTCTAGAGACCAATCATGCAAACCAAATTTTAACAAGCTCTGTGTAGTTCTTCATTAATGGGTGCAAAGTACATGATGCAAGAGGTTAAACATGATCTATATGAGCACAAGAATTGCCAAGTATCAAATTATTCAAGACATTATACCAATTACCACATGCAGCATTTTCTGTTTCCAACCATATAACAATGAACGAAGCAGTTTCAACCTTCGCCATGAACATTAAGAATAAAGCTAAGAACATATGTGTTCATGCGAAACAGCGGAGCGTGTCTCTCTCCCAAACAAAGAATGCTAGGATCTGATTTTATTCAAACAAAAACAAAAACAAAAACAGACAGACGCTCCAAGTAAAGCACATAAGATGTGACGGAATAAAAATATAGTTTCACTAGAGGTGACCTGATAAGTTGTCGATGAAGAAGGGATGCCTTGGGCATCCCCAAGCTTAGATGCTTGAGTCTTCTTAAAATATGCAGGGATGAACCACGGGGGCATCCCCAAGCTTAGACTTTTCACTCTTCTTGATCATATTGTATCATCCTCCTCTCTTGACCCTTGAAAACTTCCTCCACACCAAACTCAAAACAATCTCATTAGAGGGTTAGTGCATAATTGAAAATTCATATATTCAGAGGTGACATAATCATTCTTAACACTTTTGGACATTGCACACAGCTACTGAAAGTTAATGGAACAAAGAAATCCATCAAACATAGCAAAACAGGCAATGCGAAATAAAAGGCAGAATCTATCAAAACAGAACAGTCCGTAAAGACGAATTTTTTAGAGGCACTGGACTTGCTCATATGAAAATGCCCAAATTTAATGAAAGTTGCATACATATCTGAGGACCACGCACGTAAATTGGCAGATTTTTCTTAATTTTCTACAGCAGGGGCGGCTCAATTTCGTGACAGCAAGAAATCTGTTCCTGCGCAGTAATCCAAATCTAGTATTGACTTTACTATCAAAGACTTTACTTGGCACAACAATGCAATAAAATAAAGATAAGGAGAGGTTGCTACATTAGTAACAACTTCCAAGACTCAAATATAAAACAAAGTGCGAAGTAAAATAATGGGTTGTCTCCCATAAGCGCTTTCTTTAACGCCTTTCGACTAGGCGCAGAAAGTGTGAATCAAGTATTATCAAGAGATGAAGCATTGACAGAGGGGTTTGGAGTTTTCTCAACTATGCATTGTATCTTATCTATGTAAGTTTCAGAGGCTCCTTTTTCATTACTCTTAGGCTTGCTATTCTCATCAAACAAATTTTCAGGAACAAGCCAACCATAGTTATTTTCTAGAGCTTCATGCATTCCTAGGAGCTTGCTAGGTATCGGTACTTTAATCTTCCCTCCATCATTAACATTATTAGTGTACTTTATTCTATCCATGTCCATCTTTTCAAGTGTTCTTGCAAAGTCGGTATAAAAGCCAAGCCTCTTATGCTTAATAAAAACTTTTCTAGCTTCTTTAGCTATATCTTCAAATTCTCTACGAAGGACTTTTAGAACAAAATTTATCTTTTCTCCCCTTTCCATATCAGAGAGTGTAAGAAACATATGTGTAATTATAGGATTGAGATTAACAAATCTAGTTTCCAACATGTGTATCAAACAGGCAGTAGCACTCTCATAAGTAGGAGCAACTTTTACTAAGGGTGTATCTTCAAAATCTTCATCCATACTAACATTGGTGAAAAATGCTTCTATATTATCTCTTCCAATTATAGATCCTCGTCCTATCGGTATGTCTTTTAGAGTGTACTTAGGAGGAAACATGATGAAATAAACAAAAGGTAAATAAAGTAAATGCAAGTAACTAATTTTTTTGTGTTTTTAATATAGAGAACAAGACAGTAAATAAAGTAAAGCTACCAATTAATTTTTTGTATTTTTGATATAAGAGAGTAAACAAAGCAGTAAATAAAGTAAAACAAAGCAAGACAAAAACAAAGTAAAGAGATTGGATGTGGGAGACTCCCCTTGCAGCGTGTCTTGATCTCCCCGACAACGGCGCCAGAAAATATGCTTGATGGCGTGCAAGACACGTCCGTTGGGAACCCCAAGAGGAAGGTGTGATGCGTATAGCAGCAAGTTTTCCCTCAGTAAGAAACCAAGGTTATCGAACCAGTAGGAGTCAAGGAACACGTGAAGGTCGTTGGTGACGGAGTGTAGTGCGGCGCAACACCAGGGATTCCGGCGCCAACGTGGAACCTGCACAACACAATCAAAGTACTTTGCCCCAACGTAACAGTGATGTTTGTTTGCGAAGAATAGTAAAGAACAATTGCAGTAGATTGTATTTTAGATGTAAAGAATGGACCGGGATCCACAGTTCACTAGTGGTGTCTCTCCCATAAGATAAATAGCATGTTGGGTGAACAAATTACAGTTGGGCAATTGACAAATAAAGAAGGCATAACAATGCACATACATATATCATGATGAGTACTATGAGATTTAATCAGGGCATTACGACAAAGTACATAGACCGCTATCCAGCATGCATCTATGCCTAAAAATTCCACCTTCAGGTTATCATCCGAACCCCTTCCAGTATTAAGTTGCAAACAACAGACAATTGCATTAAGTATGGTGCGTAATGTAATCAACACAAATATCCTTAGACAAAGCATTGATGTTTTATCCCTAGTGGCAACAGCACATCCACAACCTTAGAACTTTCTGTCACTGTCCCAGATTCAATGGAGGCATGAACCCACTATCGAGCATAAATACTCCCTCTTGGAGTCACAAGTATCAACTTGGCCGAGCCTCTACTAGCAACGGAGAGCATGCAAGAACATAAACAACATATATGATAGATTGATAATCAACTTGACATAGTATTCAATATTCATCGGATCCCAACAAACACAACATGTAGAATTACAAATAGATGATCTTGATCATGATAGGCAGCTCACAAGATCTAACATGATAGCACAATGAGGAGAAGACAACTATCTAGCTACTGCTATGGACCCATATTCCAGGGGTGAACTACTCACACATCGATCCGGAGGCGATCATGGTGATGAAAAGACCTCCGGGAGATGATTCCCCTCTCCGACAGGGTGCCGGAGGCGATCTCCTGAATCCCCCGAGATGGGATTGGCGGCGGCGGCGTCTCTGGAAGGTTTTCTGTATCGTGGCTCTCGGTACTGGGGTTTTCGCGACAAAGGCTTTAAGTAGGCGGTAGGGTAGGTTTAGGGGTGACGCGAGGGCCCCACACACCAGGGCCGCGCGGCCAGGGCCTGGGCCGCGCCGCCCTGTTGTGTCGGCGCCTCGTCGCCCCACTTCGTTTCCCTTTCGGTCTTCTGGAATCTTCGTGGAAAAATAAGACCCTGGGCGTTGATTTCGTCCAATTCCGAGAATATTTCCTTTGTAGGATTTCTGAAACAAAAAACAGCAGAAAACATCAACTGGCTCTTCGGCATCTCGTCAATAGGTTTGTGCCGGAAAATGCATAATAATGACATATAATGTGTATAAAACATGTGAGTATCATCATAAAAGTAGCATGGAACATAAGAAATTATAGATACGTTTGAGACGTATCACTCGCCGGCGATGGTGAGGAGGCCCGCCCGAATATGAACTCCAGCAAGCGCAGCTGCTGGCCCCACGGTGGGCACCAACTGTCGTCGTGGTGAATAGACAGATGTCATGGAATGGCTTAAGTTGGGGCCGAATGTGCGCTAGAGGATTCGGGGCAGGGTTTTGGTTATATGGAGATGAATTCCGGATGGAATACCGGATGCTATCTTGATGAACTTGGCCTTGGCCAGAGGTAGAAGAAGAAGAACAGAAGAACTAGCTCAACTCTGGATCTCTCTATTCCATGATCGAGCAAGATTACAAGTTTTCGTACATGAGGTTCGGCGTCCCCGCGATGCGGTGTGCCCCCACTCCTTATATAGGGGAGAGGGTGGCTTACAGGGGAAGAAACCCTAGGAAACCCTAATGGCATCTTTGACTAGACAAACTACTTTACAAAGCCTCTTTGGCTACCGGTGACGCCGGTATCTCTTTAATCAGGGAGGTTGACGTCCTCCGGTTCCTTTTACGTCATCCTCTACTTTGGCCTCAGAGCTTCGATTAAAGCTGGAGTGCTTCGCTCATCATTGTCCTCTAGCTCTTGAGAGAATCTTTGACCAGCTTGCCGACGTGCTACACTGTAGCTTGTGCCGGTACCTCCGGTATCTTCTGAAACTATACCCCTCCTGGGATACCGGTATAGTTTCTCTAAGCCATGTGACTGTCTATCACCCGGAAATAACTCTAAACCGGTACGCTTACTGCCTAGAAAAGGCAAGTTAGGCATGCCTTTGGCATACTGGGGGTCATCCCCCCAACAGGTGCACAATCTACGCTCCCGATGGGAGTAGGGTGCTATGTTCCAACCTTTTCTTCAGATACTCTTTTCTCGTTCTTCTCTGCAAGATAGTCTTCGAGTCCAAATTTATCGGGTGCGCGTCCAGCACTCCCGATGGGAGTAGCCCCCGAGTCTAAGTACGGATGCTTGCAATCCGTGCGTAGACTCAAGTTGGCCATCCGACATTTTGGCTTTTCTTCGGGTACCTCAAGTGAGCTTTGCAACGTCACTGATGACGTAATTGCTGCTGCAGTTTTGACTGACAGGACGCGACCTGTCGGGCCCATCCTACTTCTGCGTGGTTCTGTTTCTGGAAATGACCGCTACTTGCGTGCAGTTACCAAGGTGTCTCCTCGATTTCCGCTATCAATGATGAAGAGAGGTCCCCTTAATAAATTGGAAACAACGACACGTGCCCGCTCAATCCTTAGGTTTCCTTGTGCTTTATAATCTCTCGGGGCAAACTCTCCCCTTTCCACACTTCATCCTCGCGTCCTTTTCCCCCTCATTCGTCCTCTTCGTTCATAGCTACCTCTCCGCCGCCGCTGTTTCCAGATCTTCCTCATATCTCATAATGGTGAAGAAGAAGAACCCCACTCTCGCCGCTAGCGCTGCGAGCAGTGGTGCCGCCGCCAGGGCTCCTCCAAACCCGTCGCGGAGAAGCGCATCAGATGCTTCTCTACCAGCTCCGGCGCCGCCAGCGCCATCAAGTTCCGCGGCCGGGCCTACTCCTGGCGATTGGCCAGCTTCTACTACCACGAAGAGAGATGAGAAGAGGGCCCGGAGCCTCGGGATAATTTCTTCTGATGAGGGAATGTTATTCTTCCAGGTGCGATTTCACGGCCCAATCCTCCTGCTGGTTTTACTGTGATGTTCTTATCCTTCTTATACCGAGGTCTTTCGCTTCCTGCTCACAAATTTCTTCACCACCTCCTTCGAGTGTAGGAGATTCAATTGTGGCAGTCGACCCCAACTCAATCCTTCACCTTGCCATCTTTATCACTCTCTACGAAGCGTTTTTGGGCATTGAGCCCCACTTTGGTTTGTGGAAGAATATTTTCTTTGTGAAAAGATATGTGGTGACCCTACAAACCATTGCATCTTGTAGTATGCCAGTCGTTGATATAACATTCGCGAAGTACCAATCCGCAAATATTACATCCCTCAGAGTAGTACAACAGAACATAGCAGGTCCATAACTCATTCATTTATTATTACAAGACATATATACATGTCATCTTGGAGTTCCTCTTGGGTCCTAAGAGGGCTACTCCTGGGTTCGAGGTGAACCCGACTCAACTTACAATGTAGAAGTCTTACTAAGTTATACATTTATTCTCATCGAGCAGTTAAGTACTAAGTGCTTGTACTACTTGGCTACTACTATTATCCGATAGGTCTACGCTTGTTCTCCTCCGGAACCCTCCCCGGTTCCGTAGACGATGAGATAGTCAACTCCTTCTATACCTCCGGAGAGGTCTGGTTCTTCATAGCAGATGTCTTCTGCTCCTTCTGGGTTGTCGTTGTCCTCCTCAAGTCGATTCAGACAATCTAAGCAGGGGATTTAAGAGTGGTATGAGTACGAGCGTACTCAACAAGTTCATTATAGAGAAGAGGTGTTTAATGCACTAGCTACGATATCAGACCAGAAAGTCTAATACCAATGCAGGTTTTGATAATCATTTCTTCAAGAGGTTGCTTTTATTCAGAAGAACTATGTCCGTCAGCCTTCACCGGTTTACTAGAACTTCATGGAATTCCTTTCCGAGAGCGTTCGCAGTTCCAAATCCCGGAACAGGGAGTGACAGGTCACGATTCATTACACTCTGCAGAGGTGTGTTGCTTTACCCATAAGAGATCTTAACCTTGGTGCCAACCGGGCAGCTTTCCCGTCCACACTTCCTTTGGTGTGAGGCCCGGTATAAGGTCATAGCCAATCATATTCCTCCGCTACCTCGCACACCCACCCTTTGTTGCATACCCCGACCTGGGTCCTCGCCGGTGTACTTACTCCAATTAAGGATGGCCCCCGACCGCGACAACAGTTCTGGGCTCTACCATAAACTCCTTCGCCGGTAGATGCAACCCATCATAGACCGCATTACCGTGGGGAACTTAAGGCTTCCCCAGCCTACCGCTTGCTCCTCGGGCTACAAGTGTCTACGGACAATGTCGTGGGAACTTAAGGCTTCCCCAGCCTACCGCTTGTTCCCTTGGAATACAAGTGTCTATGGTAACGCGCATCCGTTGATGTACAAGAGGTGGAAATACAATTGACTATTCTGTCCCACTCCAGATCTTATGGTTAACACGCGTATTACGGCACAAGAATCACTGAAAGACATTTGTTGTTTAATCCTAGATGGATATAAACCCATTGCAACGGAACCTCCACCATGTCAACACAATCCATGGTTCCATTGCCAACCACATAGTCATATTCATAGTTATGAAAATAGTGGTTTTTGCTTCTTATGCACAAGTGATAAATATAGTACTTTTGCAAGTAATTTGATAAAAATACTCAAATGACATGAGCAAGCGATGAACTTGCCTGAAGACTGCAAAGTGTTGCAGTTTGAAGGTGTGGACTGACCCTTGTCCTCTGTTGCTGAAAAATAGCATCATTGTGCGATAAGGGCAATGGTTAAAGAAGCAATTATGCATGATTCAGCTTTTAGGGTTTGTTTCCCCCCTTTCGGTGTTTTATTATTTTATGTGAGAGGTAATTACTAAGAATGATTTAGGGATACTCTGTTTAGAGTAAAATACTACCTTGAAATGTTGTCAAGGTGTTTTTAAATCCAAAGGTATTAATGGATTTATTTTATCCTTAAAAATACAAGGGTTACTTTTTAATGATTAATTCCTTGCATTTTAATATGCCTCATTTTTAATTGGCTCAAAAATTCCATTCATATTTTATTATGATAGAGAATTTTATGCTGAGTGATTTTCATATATATATATATATTTTTTAGAGCTATATTTATTTTACGAAAATTCAGTGAAGTTTCACTTAATTTGGTATTTTTGAAAAGTCAAAAATACCCCTCGGGCCCACCTGTCAGGCGGCCGAACTGGTTAGGTTGGACCAGCTCGTTGGGCTCGGTCCAACCGACCCAGTCGCGTCATCTTCCTCGTCTCGTCCTAACCCTAACCCCTATCTGGCTGTCGCGACACCGAAATCGCCTCCGCCGTCGCCGATTAAATCCGGCCGCCTCCGGCCGTTGCCGGTGATGAGATGAGGCGCATCAGAACCGCCTCTCGACGATGGAAACGGTAGTCCACGTCGATCTGACATTCCCTGCCTCGTCTGCACGCCCCCGACCCTCCTGTGCGCCTAGGGTTTCGGCGTTCGCCGCCGCCGCGCGATGGAGATGTCGTGGATCTCCCTCCTGGTGTTCCTTTGGGCGCGTGGTGCTACGCTGGGGTGCTATGGTGGTCGCCGTGGCTTGGCTTGGCCATGCCTGGTGCCGCCGTGTGCCCTGGTGTGCGCCGCCGTGGCCGCCATGGCCGTGTCGACCATCTCCTCCCCGGTAAGTGCTCCGCCCTCTTCTCTGTTGCCTGTTCTACCTCCTCCTCCTGTCTGAGCTGCGGCTGCCTCTCCTCATGGAGATGCTCTGCAGTGCTGCTATTGCTATGTGCTGCTGCTGCGCTTTACTTGCCATGGCCATTGCTTCTGTGGCCATGCATGTGCTTGTGCTGATGCTCTTTTCTTCCTAGCTTATGCGCGTGTGCTAACCCTATGCTCATGTTCATATAATTTCTTCTCCTGTGATGCTTCTATATTTTCTCATGAGCATGCTGTGATGCTCATGGCTTGCCATGTTGCTCTAGCTGTTGATATAAGTGCCAGGCCTCTCATGTGTGCTCATTTCCTAGCCCCTGGCTTGATTATTATGCATAATTCTTGCATTTTGCAAGTGCCAGTGCTCCTGGTGTGCTATCCCTTGTGCTATAATTTATAGAAATGCCCTGTGGAGCATGGTTGTTGCTGGATAGCTCCATCTCTGGATGGTTTGCTTCTGCATTTGCTTAATTTGATTATCTGTGATACAATGGTTGCTTAACTGTGACTATTGGTTCCTTGATTTGTGCTAGGCTTGAGTCTAGCATGCTTCAGCATGCTCTAATATGCTATGTCAATCCCTGGTGATCATATGATCACCAGTTGCTTGGTGATTGGCTTCTGATCCATCATATCTGCCACCCTGGGCTTTCTCCTTGTGTCTGTGTGGTGCTCAATTCTGTGCTGGTGCTGGTTTGTACTTGCTCAAGCATCTCGCCGATGCTTGTAGTGATCCCTTGGATCATATGCAAGGTTCAGTGCATTGATTACTTGTGTAATTCATTTATCTATATTGCCTTGCCTTATTTAATGGATAAATGATGTGAACCGCTTTGCAAGTAGTGATCAAATAAATGGGTTAGGTAGAGCTAGATGGATGCCAACCCTGGGTTGGGTACCCTAGCCCCCCTTTGAACCCATTTGGGTGATGATAACTGTGCATGGCTTAACAATTTGGGATAAATGTGTGGTTGAGGTGGCCTCAACAGTAGTTCCCTGCTGTTTAGGTAGCTCCCACCTCAGTTGGCTTGCTGTGAATGGATAATTGCTCACTGGTTGGTCATACTTGACTACCAGTAGCCTTTGGTGTTGAAAATTACTGGCAGAAATCCTTACTTCTGCCAATCTGATGGTATAGCTTATCTGTTAGGTGCTAGGTGACTTTGAGTGGCTAGTTAGGATTAAATCCATGATGGATTTCTTTGATTATGTCACTGTGGTGACACAACCAATGTTCCCTTGGTGATTTGTCCTTCTAGCTAAGTCATTTGTTTGCTGGCACCAAATGGTTTTGCAAACAAATGATGATACAAACTGGGTTCTACCCTTCTGTTCTCCTGTGATGCATGGCATGCTTATTTATGAGCAAAACATGATTTTGCTCAGGATGATCTTTGTATATCTCACTCCAGCTCCTAGATTTATATGTTGCTATAGAGGTTTTGCTTCAGGATTGTGGTGTGAGCTTGCCCTGCTCCTCCTGGCTAGCATGTGCTTGATTTCCTGCTTGTGCCTTGTTCTACAACAGTTCCAGTGGAGCTGTTTTGGATGGTTTGGCTGGTTGGGAAAGCTTGGTGTTCTTCCTGTTCTATCTTTTCTATGTGTTCTTACCCTGTGGAGTCCTGTCGATGGAATGGCTAGGGTTTGCTGATGTAAAGTCTTTATACTGGCCCTCTCCATGCCTCTCTGGTCGACAGCTATGCTGTGCTGGTGCTTCTCCCCTGGCTGTGTGTGTGTGGAGTGCATGCAGCAATCCTGGTGTGATGTTTAGCATGCACACATGCAGTGTGAGCTGCCTGTGTGTGTGTGCTTGGTACTTGGGCTCTGGAATGGATCAGCTCGGCTGATCTTTGATCATATCCCCTCCATTCCATTGTTTTTGTTAACCTTCCATGTGGAAATGCCACTTGGCATAACACCATGTTTGATTTGTGTGTGTGCAGGGATCAAGAAATGATCAAGATCATCTCAACTTCATGTTGAACAAGAAGTTCTTGAAGATTAGCTTGTGTAGATTAGGATATTTCATTTCCTTGTAATTTTCCCCTTTTTCTTATTTCATCTATTCATTTCAGAAATGTGTTTAATATTTATAATTCAATTTGGAATATTGTAATTTGACAATGTATCATGTGTGATTATCAATAAAGCTCCAATTTTCCTTAATGAGATTTATATAATAGATGTACTATTCATATACTTGCATTTCTATGTATCTATAATAATTTATCTCAATTTGAATTATGGTATGATCAATTGATGTTTGAATTTTTTAAATTCAAACATATCTTACTTAAATTGAATCATGCAACTTAAATTGAGATGAACTATTCCCCTCTCTTCTCGAAAACCTTAATGGAGTGAAGTTAGGTCCAAGTCTATCGCACTCTCGAAACCCTAACCCTGTAAGGTGTCGAGAGAGAAACTTGTCCCCCTTCGATGCAGTTTTCCTTTAAAAGCGCGAAATTTCCCCAGATTTTACGATGCAATGCACATCCCTTTCTAAAATCTACCCCTCGATCGTCTCTAAACCTGGGACATTATAGCCTTTCCCCCTTAAAGAAAACTTCGTCCCGAAGTTGTGGTTGTAATACCTGAACAGTTCTAGATATGACTTTCTCAGGTCTTCTTCCTTCTCCCAGGTGGCTTCTCTCTCAGGATGATGCTTCCACTGAATCTTGCAGTACTTAATGGCTCTATTCCTGAGTTGTTTCCAATTTTCCTCGAGAATCTTAGCTGGCTTCTCGATATAGGTAAAATCTGGTTGTAGTTCTATCTCATCATGAGATACTAGCTCATCTGGGGTCTTTAAACATTTTCTGAGTTGTGATACATGGAATACATTGTGTACTTGAGCTAACCTTCCTGGTAGATCCAATTAAAAGGCTAACCCTCGGTTCTGAATCAATATTTTGAAAGGTCCGATGTATCTAGGGCTAAGCTTCCCCTTCACTCCGAATCTCTGGAGACCTTTCATCGGACTTACTTTAAGGTAAACCATGTCTCCAACTTTTGGCTCCCATGTCCTTCTCTTTTGGTCTGCATAGCTCTTCTGTCGGCTTTGGGATATTTTGAGTCTATCTCTTATGATGTCGATGATCTGCTGCTTTTCCTTAACACAATCTGGATTGAACTCCTTGCTTGGACCTGCCTCGTACCAACAGATAGGTGATCTACACTTTCTTCCATACAGAGCTTCAAACAGTGCCATCTTGATGCTGCTTTGATAGCTGTTGTTGTACGAAAACTCTGCTAGTGGTAAATGCTCCTCCCATGATCCTCCGAAGTCTAGGGCACAAGCCCTAAGCATATCTTCCAATATCTGATTTGTCCTCTCTGTTTGTCCTCCCGTCTGAGGATGATACGCGGTGCTATAGTCTAACTTGGATCCTAAAGCTTCATGTAGTTGTTTCCAAAATGCTGATGTGAACACGGATCCTCGATCTGACACTATTTTCTTGGGTACTCCGTGCTTACTCACAATCTCTTTGATATAAAGATCGATGAGTTTCTCACCTTTGTCCTGTTGATTTACTGCTAAGAAGTGTGCACTCTTTGTCAACCGGTCCACGATTACCCATATCATGTCCTTCTTTTTATTGGTCATGGGTAGTCCGGTGATGAAGTCCATTCCTATCTCTTCCCACTTCCATTCTGGGATTGGTAAAGGTTGCAACTGTCCTGCCGGACTTTGATGTTCAGCCTTCACCCTTTGACATGTATGGCACTCTGCCACGTATTGTGCTATCTCTCTTTTCATGTTATTCCACCAGAACAATTCTTTGAGATCCATGTACATCTTTGTACTTCCTGGATGTATAGAGTAAGGTGTTTGATGTGCTTCCCGGAGTATAACTTCCTTGATCTCATCAATCTCCGGAACGCAAATCCTTTTCTGAAACCAAAGTGATCCCGACTCTCCTCGGTGAAATTCTGATGGTCTTTCCTCATCAATCCTTCTCATCTCCTCCACGATGAATGGATCGTCCAATTGACCCATGATAATCTCATTCTTTAGGTTTACACTTAGTTCATCGGCTACTTGTAAAGCTGATAGTCCTTCATGAGCTTCCTTCTCCCAAAGTTGTATTTGGGCTTGACTTATTTCCTTCTTCAACTCCGGTGCTATTTCTTGATCAACTCCTCCAGTACTCTTCCTACTCAAGGCATCTGCTACAACGTTAGCCTTCCCTGGAGTGTAATTGATGGTCAAGTCATAATCCTTGATCAATTCAAGCCATCTTTTCTGTCTCATGTTGAGTTCCTTCTGAGTGAAGAAGTACTTGAGACTTTTATGATCAGTATAGAGCTCACACTTGGCTCCATAGAGAAAATGTCTCCAAGTTTTTAGTGCAAATACGACCGCTGCTAGCTCTAGGTCATGTGTTGGATAGTTCACTTCATGAGGTCTGAGTTGCCTTGATCCATAAGATATTACTTTCCGATCTTTCATGAGTACGCAACCCAATCCATGTTTGGATGCGTCATAATACATAGTGTAATCCTTGCCAACTTCTAGAATTACTAACACCGGTGCGGTGGTGAGTCTGAAAACTCTTCTCACACTCATCAGACCACACGAACGGTGTGTTCTTCCTTAACATCTTAGTCATTGGTCCTGCTATCTTAGAGAATCCTTCTATGAATCTTCGATGGTATCCTGCCATTCCTAAGAATCCTAGGATTTCTTTGACAGTCTTTGGTGCTTCCCATTCTAACACTGCTGCTACTTTGCTTGGATTTACTGCTATCCCATCCTTGCTAATAACATGACCAAGAAATTCTACTTGATCTAGCCAAAACTCACACTTGCTGAATTTGGCATAGAGTTGATGTTCTCTTAGTGTTTGCAACACTATCCTAAGATGTTCTGCATGTTCAGCTTTATTCGTGGAATATATCAAGATATCATCGATGAATACGATGACAAACTTGTCTAGACATGGCATGAAGATCTTATTCATAAGATTCATGAATATTGCTGGGGCATTGGTTAATCCAAAAGGTACTATTAGGTACTCATGATGTCCGTACCTTGAGACAAAGGTAGTTTTCGGAACATCTTCCTTCTTGATCTTTATCTGATGGTATCCTGATCTTAGATCAATCTTGGAAAAGACTCCCGCGCCTCTAACTTCATCGAACAGATCTTGTATTCTAGGAAGTGGATACTTGTTCGTGATAGTAACATTATTCAGGTTCCTGTAGTCTCCGCACATCCTTCGGCCTCCATCTCTTTTATCCACGAATATCACAGGTGATCCCCATGGTGAGATACTCTCCTGAATGAATCCTTTCTGTTCTAGGTCATCCAACTGTTCCTTGAGTTCTTTCAACTCCTTAGGCCCCATCTTGTATGGTGCCTTAGCAATCGGAGTTGTTCCTGGAATTAGGTCGATAGTAAATTCTATCTCCCTATCTGGTGGCATTCCAGGTAATTCCTTAGGAAAAACATCCTGGAATTCATTAACTATAGGTATATCCTCCAGTTTTGCTTCCTTCATGCTATTCAACTGTAGCTCTACTTCTATCTGGGTATGCTTATCTCCTTGGTAGATCATTCTGCCTCCATCGGGGCTTTTCAAAGACACTGTCTTGTTTGCACAATCTATCAAGGCTCCATTTGCCTCTAACCAATTCATACCAAGAATGACATCTATGTCCTTCATAGGTAGAATGAACAAGTCTGCGTCGAACGTGCACTTATTGATCATAATGACCTGTCCTTGTTTGGTGTGGGTTACTACTATCGTTCCCCCCGCAGAAAGTATGGTGATAGGTTTATCTAACTTAGTGCAACTAATCCCATATTTGATGATAAATTGCTGAGAAATGAATGATGTAGTTGCACCAGTATAAAAAAGTACTTTGCCAGGATGAGTGAGTATCTGAAGCGTACCTATCACTGCTTGATCAGAGTTCACCACCTCCTCCAAGCTGGTGCAATTCAACTTTCCGAATGGTTTCTTATTTTTCCAGCTTCCTCCGGTATTTCCGCTTCGGTTTCCTCCTCCTCCTGACTGTCCTCCTCCATTCTTTTTCTTAGGGCAATCCCGAAGCATGTGCCCCTCCTGACGACAACCAAAGCATATTATCCTTGGCTTCTGGCAATCCTTTGAATAGTGTCCTGGTAATCCACAGCTTCGGCAAATTATTTGTGCCATATTAGGAATGCTTGGAGCTTTCCTGTTATTGTTGTTGTTGTTGTTGTTGTTGTTGTTGTTGTTGTTGTTGCACCTCGGCTTGAAACTCAAGCTGGTATTGGGCTTGTTGCTGATAAATCTCTTCGGCTCAAATTTGGCCTTCTTCCTCTTTTCTTCTTGCAGTTGTTTGAAGTCATCTTCAAGAGTGATGGCTGCATCCACCAACTCCTGGAATTCCGTAGCTCTCAACATCCTGAGCTGTACCTTGAACTGAGGATTCAATCCTCTCATAAACCTCTTCTTTTTCTTGTCCTCGGTGTTGACCTCCTCAACTGCATACTGGGACAATCCAGAAAACTCCCTGACGTAAGTCAGGATAGCTTTATCCTTTTGCTCGAGACTCTCAAACTCTCGACGCTTCAATTCCACAATACTTTCAGGGACATTGGATTCCCTGAACTTTCGTTTGAACTCCTCCCAAGTGAACACCTTCTCAGCCGGATAAACGGCTACAATGTTATCCCACCAAGATGCGGCGGGTCCACACAACAGATGTGTTGCGTATCTGACCTTCTCCAAGTCGTAGCATCCAACCGTATTGAGCTTTCGCTCAGTATCCATCAACCAATACTCCGCGTCCATGGGTTCAGGCGTGTATGCGAATGAGATTGGCTTGGTGTTCTGGAAATCCGACAGAGTAACCCCTTGGTTCTCTGGCCTCTCCACCTTATTCTGCTGCAGCAACTCCTGAAAGAACTTGTTCTGCTGCTCCATGGTCACACGTTGCCTTTCCTCCATCATTTGCATGTATTGGAGGAAGTTCTGCTGCGTCATGGGTGGTGGGGGTGGTGGAAACTGGTTTCTAGCGGCTTCGTCCGCCTCCTCCTTTTGTTTTGCCTCGCGCTCGAGGCGCTATGCTTCACTCTCCTCGCCCGTCGCTCCAGACATTTCCCCCTAGTTCTGCAACACAAAGTGGTACTCATAGTTACTCCATGCGCAAGTTTTCCGAGCTCAACTTTCTGCACAGAACTAGTCACGCAATGGAAATCAAGAAGCAAATCCAACTCATACAAAACATATACCATGTATATACATACTTAAGTGGTTTATTACAATACTCAGTAGTACTGTGAGTATGCAAACCCACTTATTGAAGTATATTTACAAATTTCTACAAATATTACATACTATAATACATGTGGTACAACTGTATTGTTGTCTCGCCTCCCGTGGTGGTCTCTAGTCGTGTCTTCATTCCCGGTACATCCCAGGCTTCCATCCAGTCGAACGAGTAGTCCTCCTGACAGAATCCTGAACATATGGTCTTCCAGTCGGCTGGTAGTCAGAATCAGAGGATGATCCTAGGGAGAAATCTGTGTTCATGAAATGATTATTCAATGCAGCATAATCCTCCCCTGGTGTGTACTCCCCTGTGACTCCACCGTAAGCATTCCCACCATCCGTATCTGACTCTATCATGATCGGATACTCCTCATAATCTCCCCTACTATACTGATGGTTCTGAAACTGGGTTGTGGCATCCTCATCCATCTCAGGATTACATCTAATTGGATCACTATAGGTTCCCATGAAGGATCCCCAGCGCCAACCTGTAGAGTTCTCAATAGGAGTCTCGGAACGCTGATGGTTTCCGGATTCCTCTCCGCCCTCATATCCACCTTGGGAACTACTAGGAAAATATCTAGGTGTTATAGGTGTGGGTTGTTGTTCTGGATGGTCAATGCTAATGAAGTCACCAGCTGAATAAACTGGTGTGTGAACCTCACCCTCCATTGGTTCCTTTCCCTTTGACTCCTCCTTGGGCTCAGTGAATTCTTCCAACATTGTGTCAATTGCTCCCGACAGATGTTGGTTCAACTGAAAGAACAATGTCAGTAGGTTTCGGCAGTTATCCATGTACTTAGCGGCTTCTGCAGGTTTTCGCTTTGCGAACTTAAAGTGGTTTAGAATAGGGTCATCTTCCTCCTCCATATGTGGAATATGTGCGAATTCGGAACCAATAAGCTCCTTAGTCTTATGTTCCCGAATATCTGTGATGGCTTTCATTATGGCTATGTGGTAGGCTATTCTGATAGTCCTAGCCTCTGCTGCTGGCATCACTGCACTCATTCCTAGGGATTCTGGGAGTCTGAATCCTACCCTACACTTTGCCAATACTGTACCGTAGTAGTACATGTATTTCATTACTTGGATATGGGGATCGCACCCAAATTCAAGTAACATAGCACGAAGAATATCCGCGAGTCCTCCGTCATAATCGTTCAAAGTTGATTCCTTCACTTTCACGTTACGCCCAGAACGTGGACTTGCCATAGTTGGCTGTAGATAAGAAAGAGTATAATATTAGTAATGATGCATCATAATAGAGATAATAAAGAATTATCGCACTAAAAGATATGATTGTTTTATTCTCAAGTGAATATACACCATATTTTTAGAGAATTCTTTACTAATCCTATTTGACTCCTAACATTCCGTCCCATTTAATAGGTTCCAACCTAAGGTCAAAGCTTTTGCTCTGATACCAACTGTGGTGACCCTGCATACCACTGCATGTTGTAGTATGCCAGTCGTTGATATAACATTCGCGAAGTACCAATCCGCAAATATTACATCCCTCAGAGTAGTACAGCAGAACATAGCAGGTCCATAACTCATTCATTTATTATTACAAGCCATATATATATATGTCATCTTGGAGTTCCTCTTGGGTCCTAAGAGGGATACTCCTGGGTTCGAGGTGAACCCAACTCAACTTACAATATAGAAGACTTACTAAGTTATACATTTATTCTCATCGAGCAGTTAAGTACTAAGTGTTTGTACTGCTCGGCTACTACTATTATCCGATAGGTCTACGCTTGTTCTCCTCCGGAACCCTCCCCGGTTCCGTAGACGATGAGATAGTCAACTCCTTCTATACCTCCGGAGAGGTCTGGTTCTTCATAGCAGATGTCTTCTGCTCCTTTTGGGTTGTCGTTGTCCTCCTCAAGTCGATTCAGACAATCTAAGCAGGGGATTTAAGAGTGGTATGAGTACGAGCGTACTCAACAAGTTCATTATAGAGAAGCGATGTTTAATGCACTAGCTACGATATCACACCATAAAGTCTAATACCAATGCAGGTTTTGATAATCATTTCTTCAAGAGGTTGCTTTTATTCAGAAGAACTATGTCCGTCAGCCTTCACCGGTTTACTAGAACTTCATGGAGTTCCTTTCCGGCAGCATTCGCAGTTCCAAATCCCGGCACAGGGAGTGACAGGTCACGATTCATTACACTCTGCAGAGGTGTGTTGCTTTACCCATAAGAGATCTTAACCTTGGTGCCAACCGGGCAGCTTTCCCGTCCACACTTCCTTTGGTGTGAGGCTCGGTATAAGGTCATAGCCAATCATATTCCTCCGCTACCTCGCACACCCACCCTTTGTTGCATACCCCGAACTGGGTCCTCGCCGGTGTACTTACTCCAATTAAGGATGGCCCCCGACCGCGACAACAGTTCAGGGCTCTACCATAAACTCCTTCGCCGGTAGATGCAACCCAACATAGACCGCATTACCGTGGGGAACTTAAGGCTTCCCCAGCCTACCGCTTGCTCCTCGGGCTACAAGTGTCTACGGACAATGCCGTGGGGACTTAAGGCTTCCCCAACCTACCGCTTGTTCCCTTGGAATACAAGTGTCTACGGTAACGCGCATCCGTTGATGTACAAGAGGTGGAAATACAATTGACTATTCCGTCCCACTCCAGATCTTATGGTTAACACGGGTACTACGGCACAAGAATCACTGGACGACATTTGTTGTTTAATCGTAGATGGATATAAACCCATTGCAATGGAACCTCCACCATGTCAACACAATCCATGGTTCCATTGCCAACCACATAGTCATATTCATAGTTATGAAAACACTAGTAGGAAAAGCCTCATCAGTGGCGCACCAAAAATGGATTATGTCGCGCATGGGAGGTGCGCCACAAAAATTTCGCCACAATAATAAGGTTTCTGTGGCGCACCGCCCATGCGCCACAGAATTAAGGTTTCTGTGGCGCATGTGTTCTTAGGTGCGCCACAGAAAAGCGTGCGCCACAGAATTGGTTTTCAGTGCGCCAAAGAATTTGCTTTTATTATACACGATTTTGTGCTTCCTGCTATACACATGCAGTTGTTTATAGACAGCAATATACAGGTTATATACAACAACATTCAGATATAATATAAATATCATGTACATTGCACATATATAACATAGACATCATCATCACATTACTTAGAGCCCGATCGAGATACATATATAGTGGCAAGTGTCAAATGTTTTGTATACAACTCTTAATTCATACAAAATTCACAATTTCAAGATACAAAGTAGTCTTCATCCGGTTCCTCCTGTGCTCCCTCATCTCTACCCACCAGGCTCGCTTGCATCGGGGTCTTCATCCAGTTCCTACTATGATGAAAATGGAAGAAAGTGAGACCAACAAGTCCGATGCACAAGAGAAATGGAATAAATGCCTCATACATTGTTGGTCAACACAAATATTAACATTCGGGGATGGCGTAAGTGAGACCAAGTCCGATGCACAAGAGATTGATATTTGTGCTATCTTACCGGGCTCACTTACGCCACCCCGAGTGTACGGTGACCAAACATTTTAATCATCGGCATTTTGAAAATCTCAAAGCAAATGGAATGAAAAAATGGAATAAGTGCCTCATACATTGTTGGTCAACACAAATACTATGGTCAGAAACCATAGTTGCAGTATACACCGCAATATACTTTGCAGAAGGGCCCCCTTTCCCCGGCCGCCGTTCCGTGAACGGGTGCTTGACGACACAACAATGCCGATCTACCTCTCCGGCGCAGAACCACGGCAGTCCCTCGCCGTCCAGTGAACGAGTCCTTGATGCAAAGACCATGCCGGCCTGCCCAGCATTATGCCGGGCCGTGTTGCCGCGCTTCAGGCCGTGTGTCCCGCGCCCTGCACTGTTCGCCTTCTTGCCCGGTGAACCAATAGACTGATCGTTGGAATAAGGAAACCGATGACGGCCGGTCGCAAGATTAAATTGCGATTGGCCGTCATCGGCTTCCTTATTCCAACGATTAGTCTATTCGTTCACCGGGCAAAAAGGCTGTTGCCTACCAAAACCCACCGGCGAGCAGCGACGGGCAACACGTAGAGCCGGGAGGCTCCCAGGACTGCTGGTGGATCCTGGTCCCTCGGGCAACGGCCCGCAATGCTCCGGCACACGTCCTGGCGGTTGCGAGGGCGTGCCACCTGACCTATACCTGGTCAGGAAGGTGATGGAATGCTTCGACTAGTTTCCTGCATGGCAAACACGTAAATATTAAATACGAGCCCCGATCGGCTCTTAGGTTGCCCTGTGGATCGGCTCAAAGAGCCGATTGCCCCATGGTTCACGTTAGATTTATAATGA
Organism: Lolium rigidum; assembly: GCF_022539505.1. Classification (NCBI taxonomy): domain Eukaryota; kingdom Viridiplantae; phylum Streptophyta; class Magnoliopsida; order Poales; family Poaceae; genus Lolium; species Lolium rigidum. Next base: position 226,973,276 of record NC_061513.1, on the reverse strand, counting down.
CATGGGGATCATGCTTTATCAATATCAAGTTAAACTAATCTACGATAGTCTAGGGTTTTCACCGCATAACCGGAACATCCTACGCGTAATTGAGCCTAGCAGATACGTAAGATGATGGAAAACCAGCCATAAAGAGGCCTAAAAACCAACATGAAGTTGATCCCCAGAACAATCCCTCTAGGACTTAATAAACCACACCTTACGCACTACCGGATCATTCAACCCGTTTGTAAGGCCTAACCATGCGGATATCAAACCAATCCTTGAAGAACAAGGAGCAACTATAACGGATCAGATCTACTAAATAAAGAACAAGCAAGATGCTGCCCTTACACCTAAGATAGGCGTAAGGGCAGCTAGATATCGAGGGGTAGCGTAGCTAAGCAAGTATATCATGAAAGCGTCGATGTCAGCCCCAAAACATCTACGATAAGGGTGTTGCTCGCCATCAAAAAGGCTTCAGCACGAGCAACACCAACAACGAATAAACTGATACTGCCTAGATCGCAAGATGCGATCTAGGCAGCATGTTGCTTACCCGGGAGAAACCCTCGAAACAAGGGGTGGCGATGCGCCTAGATTGATTTGTTGTGAACGTGATCGTCCTCCTTTCTCAATAACCCTAGGTACATATTTATAGTCCGTGGACTTTCTATCTTAGGAATAAACCTAGCTGTGTACGACTAAACTTTATCTCTTAATTCTAAATCTACCATAATATACAGATACACGGGAAATCTAGCCCAAATTCTCGCACAAGGCCGTGCCAGAGACACTTCATATGCATGTCCTCTAAGCCTTTCTTCGATCACGGCTCATCTCCGGACTTGGTTAAAATCTGGTGATAACATATGCCCCCCTGGTTTTGGCAATGATAATTTCAAAACCACTCTGTTTTTTCTTCGCAGGGTCACGTCGTGGCAGAGCAGAACCATCACAGTATCCTTTCATCACGATGCCTTGCCTTCTCAACTTCTCTGCATGATTTGACAGTTTTGGCACCATGTCCTCGGAAACCGCCACAGCATTAAATATCCACTATATCCCCTTTCATTTAACCGCGTCGAGCAACTCGCTTCTTCATCCCCCTGCTCAGTACTAGCCATCGAAAAGCCCTCCTCTACACCATGGACTCATCCTCCTCCTCTGCTTCATCGGCTCTTTCCTTCCAATCCTCTTCCTCGAGCGAGCCGATACCAGAGTACAACCAGATGGAGGCGTAGAATAGGCGCGCTCCCGAGCATTGGGACGAGAGAGACTGGGATTTCGACTTCGTGCCAGATGGCCCACCCCTGACCGTCGTCGGGTCAGATGATGACTTGCCCCTGACCGACGGGGAGGACGACCTCCGGTTCCTCATCGACGGGCAACTGGAGGCGGAGAGTGAGGATGACCTCTTCTCCTGGGGTGACTTCACCTCCTCCGATGAAGAGGAGGAAGAGGAGGATGACACTTCCTCCGACGAGCCGCCGGCAAAGCGCTTCCGCGCCGGGTCGGATGACGACGACGACGACGACGACGAGGGAGAAGCTCCTGCCGAGGGCTACGGCAGCAGCGACGAAGAGCTCGCCAGCAGCGGCGCCGATGGTGGCTACGACGGCGACGACGAGGGCAGCGACGGCCCTTAGATTAGGGACTACTAGTATGGGACTAGTAGTATCAATCTGCTCTTCTTTTGTTCTTCCTTTCCTGAGCAATCGGCTCTTCTCTGTAAGAAATCCCCTTTTAATCAATGAAGAAGGATTCCATGCTTAATTCTTCCGATTATCAAAATAAATCAATGCTCAAAGAGCCGATGGCAACGCATCGGTCTGTACCAAAACGCCAGCAAGGCCAGTCCCAAAATTCGAACGGTGACCTGATACTTGCTTGTGACAGTTGTTCCTCTATAGTCGATGGCTACGCATCGGCTTTTAGTTCTAAAGTCGATGATAGTGCATCGGCTGTGCTTTGCATATAAAAAAATTTTACTGGCCGATTTCATGCATCGGCCCCCATATTTTACTGTCCATCATCCCACATACTCGGGAAATATTTCTTGAGATGCTGACCATTGACAGCCACTGGAAACTTCGCACCACTCAGCTCCTCGAGCATGTATGCATTGCCCTTTAGGACTTGGTCGACTCTGTACGGCCCGTGCCAATTTGGAGACCATTTACCATATACTTTATCTTTAGTCCCCAACGGCAACACAGCTTCCCATACTAGATCACCAACGTGGAACTCCTTTGGCTTCACCTTCTTATTATATGCACGAGCTACCTTGGCTTTGTTCTCCTTAATCTTCTCAAGCGACCAAAGTCTAAGTTCCGTCAGGTCCTCAATGCTATCACTCATCAGGGCTGCATATTCTTCAGTCGTTAAGTCATTCTGAAACATAACACGTCTCGACCCAGCCGTGATCTCCCAGGGCAACATGGCTTCTTGTCCATAGACCAGATGGTATGGCGAGGTTTTTACCGCTCCATGACATGACATGCGATAAGCCCACAAAGCCTCCGACAAAACCTCGTGCCAACGTCTAGGGTGCTCGTCGATTTTCCTCTTGATCAGCTTGATAAGGCTCTTGTTGGACGCTTCAGCCTGCCCATTTGCTTGAGCATAGTATGGAGACGATCGGATCAGCTTAATTCCCATGTCCTCGCAGAACTCTCTAAACTCGCGAGAAATGAAGACCGAACCTCCATCGGTCGTGATAGTCTGGGGAAACCCGAATCTATGAATGCCATGCTCTTTCACGAAACTGATAACATCCTTCGATGCCACAGACTTCATAGGGACGGCCTCCACCCATTTAGTGAAATAATCCGTAATGGCCAAAATCCACTCATGGCCTTTGCTCGATGGAGGATTAATTTTGCCGATCATATCCATGCCCCATCCTCGAAATGGCCAAGGCTTGATGATGGGGTTCATTGATGATGCGGGCACCATCTGAATGCTCCCAAATTTCTGACATGCTTGACACCCTTTATAATAATTAAAACAGTCCTCCAGCATGGTGGGCCAATAAAACCCCGATCGTCTGATCAACCATTTCATCTTGTGAGCCGATTGATGAGTTCCACAGGCGCCTTCGTGTACCTCGTGTAAGAGTCGATTAGACTCAGCTGGCCCCAAACATCTGAGAAGTAGCCCTTCCAAAGTCCTTGTGGGGCCCGGACTAGCTGTCCGAAACACCCGTTATGCATACCCATTCACGATCCCATGATCAGTGTGTCGTGAAAGCATAACCGAACTGGTATCAAATACATCATCCATTGCAATACCGAATAAAAAGGTTACAACAGGTCGCATGACCAATACTTACATAAGAGCCGCAATGGCAGGAGATCAACAATCACACAGCGGAAATACTTCAGACCAAAGCGTTCGCATGGCCCAAGTCATGCCATAACCCTACAGGCAACTGACTGGGAAGACGTTCCTAGCTCGCATAGACGTCGTCGACTCCTTCTTCATCTGTCGGATTCCACCAAGTCTGGCCAAGTAAATAGGCAGGGACAAAGCCATGAGTACATTATGAATTGTACTCGCAAACCACCTTAGAGAGAAGTAAAGGATATGCAATTTGGCAGTAGCAAGGAACAGGCACTATACTAGGGCGACAAGGAGCGAGAGGTGGTTCCTCTCGAGAGTATGACATCTCTATATATATCTTTGTTGAAAACCTTTTTGTAAACCATTTTGTTTGCAGACTAATAGGTAAGGATAACCCATGCTTATTTCCGGCCATCTCAAATGGCTAACACACTTATTCCATATTTCCACCGTACCTCCCAGGTACTTTTCCACCAGTCCCACTGGCATCACTTTCCCAAAATAATATTTGAGAAAACACTTTTGTAAACCAAAACTCTTTAGTGCTAAGCAGCAGCCTTTCCAACCGTCCATAACCGCGGACACGGCTATTCGAATAGTTTTCACTCTGCAGAGGTTGTACACTTTCCCCACAAGATCCGGATACTCATCGTGTGGGCATCATCCCTGCATAATAAGCTATGCCACGACAAATACTCGATCATAGTTTTTCGCCTGCTCGCCTTAGCCTAAGACATGCCGAATGAGTTGTACCTCCCAACACCAGAGTCCGGGATGCCGTTTACCCAGGAGTTGCAAAGTCCCCGACACCCGACCCTCCGGAATGCCATCCAACCACTTAGGCATCTTTCAATGGGAGCTCATAAGTTGTACCCCGCGTACCTAAACAGGCAAATGGGTTGCGTCCCTTCTCATGGGAAGAACCCCGGTCGAAGCGTCCATGGTCGGACTGCCACTACACTTGCAGGACCCAAACTAAGGCGAGACAAACTACTACACTACGCCCCGTGCCCACTTTGGGGTAATGTGGTTGCACTGTTTTTCAGTCCGGGTGAGTACTTAGGCGCTAAAGTTTTCGAAAATATTTTATTTTCTCCACTTGCCTCCAGCAAATGTCCCTTTCATAAATATTTTTCATTTGATAAACTCACACTTGGGCAGGTGATGGCGTGTATTTCACACGTTCGTTGGGCAACCCCAAGAGGAAGGTATGATGCGCACAGCAGCAAGTTTTCCCTCAGAAAGAAACCAAGGTTTATCGAACCAGGAGGAGCCAAGAAGCACGTTGAAGGTTGATGGCGGCGGGATGTAGTGCGGCGCAACACCGGAGATTCCGGCGCCAACGTGGAACCCGCACAACACAACCAAAGTACTTTGCCCCAACGAAACGAGTGAGGTTGTCAATCTCACCGGCTTGCTGTAACAAAGGATTAACCGTATTGTGTGGAAGATGATTGTTTGCGAGAGAAAATAGTAAAAACAAGTATTGCAACAGATTTGTATTTCGAGTATTAAAGAATGGACCGGGGTCCACAGTTCACTAGAGGTGTCTCTCCCATAAGATAAAAGCATGTTGGGTGAACAAATTACAGTCGGGCAATTGACAAATAGAGAGGGCATAACAATGCACATACATGACATGATAAGTATAGTGAGATTTAATTGGGCATTACGACAAAGTACATAGACCGCCATCCAACTGCATCTATGCCTAAAAAGTCCACCTTCAGGTTATCATCCGAACCCCCTCCAGTATTAAGTTGCTAACAACAGACAATTGCATTAAGTATGTTGCGTAATGTAATCAACAACTACATCCTCGGACATAGCGCCAATGTTTTATCCCTAGTGGCAACATCACAACACAACCTTAGGTGTTTCTGTCACTCCCCCAGGTGTCAATGCAGGCATGAACCCACTATCGAGCATAAGTACTCCCTCTTGGAGTTAAAAGTAAAAACTTGGCCAGAGCCTCTACTAGAAACGGAGAGCATGCAAGATCATAAACAACACATGTATAATAACTTGATAATTAACATGACATGGTATTCTCTATCCATCGGATCCCGACAAACACAACATATAGAATTACGGATAGATGATCTTGATCATGTTAGGCAGCTCACAAGATCCAACAATGAAGCACAATGAGGAGAAGACAACCATCTAGCTACTGCTATGGACCCATAGTCCAGGGGTGAACTACTCACTCATCACTCCGGAGGCGACCATGGCGGTGTAGAGTCCTCCGGGAGATGAATCCCCTCTCCGGCAGGGTGCCGGAGGAGATCTCCGGAATCCCCCGAGATGGGATCGGCGGCGACGGCGTCTCGATAGGTTTTCCGTATCGTGGTTTTTCGCATCGGGGTTTCGCGACGGAGGCTTTAAGTAGGCGGAAGGGCGAGTCGGGGGCTAACGAGGGGCCCACACTATAGGTCGGCGCGGCCGGGGCTTGGGCCGTGCCGCCCTATAGTTTGGCCACCTCGTGGCCCCACTTCGTGTGTTCTTCGGTCTTCGGAAGCTCCGTGGAAAAATAGGGCCACTGGGTCTTCGTTTCGTCCAATTCCGAGAATATTTCGTTACTAGGATTTCTGAAACCAAAAACAGCGAGAAAACAGGAACCGGCACTTCGGCATCTTGTTAATAGGTTAGTTCCGAGAAAATGCACGAATATGACATAAAGTGTGCATAAAACATGTAGGTATCATCAATAATATGGCATAGAACATAAGAAATTATCGATACGTCGGAGACGTATCAAGCATCCCCAAGCTTAGTTACTGCTCGTCCCGAGCGAGGTAAAACGATAACAAAGATAATTTCGAAGTGATATGCCATCATAACCTTGATCATACTATTTGTAAACATATGTAATGAATGCAGCGATCAAAACAATGGTAATGACATGAGTAAACAAGTGAATCATAAAGCAAAGACTTTTCATGAATAGTACTTCAAGACAAGTATTAATAAGTCTTGCATAAGAGTTAACTCATAAAGCAATAAATCAAAGTAAAGGTATTGAAGCAACACAAAGGAAGATTAAGTTTCAGCGGTTGCTTTCAACTTGTAACATGTATATCTCATGGATAATTGTCAACATAGAGTAATATAACAAGTACAATATGCAAGTATGTAGGAATCAATGCACGGTTCACACAAGTATTTGCTTCTTGAGGTGGAGAGAAATAGGTGAACTGACTCAACATAAAAGTAAAGAGAATGGTCCTTCAAAGAGGAAAGCATCGATTGCTATATTTGTGCTAGAGCTTTTATTTTGAAAACATGAAACAATTTTGTCAACGGTAGTAAAAAAGCATATGAGTTATGTACATTATATCTTACAAGTTGCAAGTCCCATGCATAGTATACTAATAGTGCCCGCACCTTGTCCTAATTAACTTGGACTACCGGATCTTTGCAATGCACATGTTTTGACCAAGTGTCACAATGGGGTACCTCCATGCCGCCTGTACAAAGGTCTAAGGAGAAAGCTCGCATTTTGGATTTCTCGCTTTTGATTATTCTCAACTTAGACATCCATACCGGGACAACATGGACAACGAGATAATGGACTCCTCTTTAATGCATAAGCATGTGGCAACAATTATTATTCTCATATGAGATTGAGGATATATGTCCAAACTGAAACTTCCACCATGAATCATGGCTTTAGTTAGCGGCCCAAAGTTCTTCTCTAACAATATGCATGCTCCAACCATGAAGGTGGTAGATCTCTCTTGCTTCGAGACAAGACGGACATGCATAGCAACTCACATGATATCCAACAAATAATAGTTGATGGCGTCCCCAGAAACATGGTTATCGCTCAACAAGCAACTTAATAAGAGATAAAGTGCATAAGTACATATTCAATACTACAACAGTTTTTAAGCTATTTGTCCCATGAGCTATATGTTGCAAAGGTGAATGATGGAATTTTAAAGGTAGCACTCAAGCAATTTACTTTGGAATGGCGGAGAAATACCATGTAGTAGGTAGGTATGGTGGACACAAATGGCATAGTGGTTGGCTCAAGTATTTGGGATGCATGAGAAGTATTCCCTCTCGATACAAAGTTTAGGCTAGCAAGGTTATTTGAAACAAACGCAAGGATGAACGGTACAGCAAAACTCACATAAAAGACATATGGTAAACATTATAAGACTCCATACCGTCTTCCTTGTTGTTCAAAACTCAATACTAGATGTTATCTACACTCTAGAGAAACCAAATATGCAAACCAAATTAGCAAGCTCTAAGTATTTCTTCATTAATGGGTGCAAAGTATATGATGCAAGAGCTTAAACATGAGCACAACAATTGCCAAGTATCAAATTATCCAAGACATTATAGCAATTTACTACATGTATCATTTTCCAATTCCAACCATATAACAATTTAACGAAGATGAAACTTCGCCATGAATACTATGAGTAGAGCCTGAGGACATATTTGTCCATATGCAACAGCGGAGCGTGTCTCTCTCCCATAAAGTGAATGCTAGGATCCATTTTATTCAAACAAAACAAAAAACAAAAACAAACCGACGCTCCAAGCAAAGTACATAAGATGTGGCCGAATAAAAATATAGTTTCGGGGGAGGAACTCTGATAATGTTGTCGATGAAGAAGGGGATGCCTTGGGCATCCCCAAGCTTAGACGCTTGAGTCTTCTTAATATATGCAGGGGTGAACCACCGGGGCATCCCCAAGCTTAGAGCTTTCACTCTCCTTGATCATATTGCATCATACTCCTCTCTTGATCCTTGAAAACTTCCTCCACACCAAACTCGAAACAACTCATTAGAGGGTTAGTGCATAATAAAAATTCACATGTTCAGAGGTGACACAATCATTCTTAACACTTCTGGACATTGCATAAAGCTACTGGACATTAGTGGATCAAAGAAATTCATCCAACATAGCAAAAGAGGCAATGCGAAATAAAAGACAGAATCTGTCAAAACAGAACAGTCCGTAAAGATGGATTTTATTAGGCCACCAGACTTGCTCAAACGAAAATTCTCAAATTGAATGAAAGTTGCGTACATATCCGAGGATCATGCTCGTAAATTGGCGTAATTTTCTGAGCTACCTACAGGGAGATAGACCCAGATTCGTGACAGCAAAGAAATGCTGGAACTGCGCAGTAATCCAAATCTAGTACTTACTTTTCTATCAAAGACTTTACTTGGCACAACAAAACTCAAAACTACGATAAGGAGAGGTTGCTACAGTAGTAAACAACTTCCAAGACACAAATATAAAACAAAAATACTGGAGTAAAAACATGGGTTGTCTCCCATAAGCGCTTTTCTTTAACGCCTTTCAGCTAGGCGCGGAAAGTGTATCTCAAGTAACATCGAGAGATGAAGCATCAACATCATAATTTGTTCTAATAATAGAATCATAAGGTACCTTCATTCTCTTTCTAGGGAAGTGTTCCATACCTTTCTTGAGAGGAAATTGATATTTAATATTACCTTCCTTCATATCAATAGTAGCACCAACGGTTCGAAGAAAAGGTCTTCCCAATATAATGGGGCAAAATGCATTGCATTCAATATCCAAGACAACAAAATCAACGGGGACAAGGTTATTGTTAACCATAATATGAACATTATCAACTTTCCCCAAAGGTTTCTTTTTAGCATTATCAACGAGATTAACATCCAAATAACAATTCTTCAATGGTGGCAAGTCAAGCATATCATAGACTTTTTTAGGCATAACAGAAATACTTGCACCAAGATCACATAAGGCATTACAATCAAAATCTTTGACTCTCATTTTAATGATGGGCTCCCAACCATCCTCTAGCTTTCTAGGAGTAGAAGTTTCAAGTTTTAGTTTCTCTTCTCTAGATTTTATGAGAGCATTTGTAATATGTTTTGTGAAAGCCAAATTTATAGCGCTAGCATTGGGACTCTTAGCAAGTTTTTGCAAGAACTTTATAACTTCAGAGATGTGGCAATCATCAAAATCTAAATCATTACAATCTAAAGCAATGGGATTATCATCCCCAAGGTTGGAAAAAATTTCAGCGGTTTTATCACGAGCGGTTTCAGCAGTTTTAGCAGTTTCAGGTAATTTTGCGCGCTTTGCACTAGGAGTAGAAGCATTGCTAACACCAATTATTTTACCATTGATAGTAGGAGGTGAAGCAACATATGAATCATTAGCATTGCTAGTAGTGGTAATAGTCCAAACTTTAGCTACATTTTCCTTTTTAGCTAGTTTTTCATTTTCTTCTCTATCCCACCTAGCTCGCAGTTCAGCCATTAATCTTATATTCTCATTAATTATAACTTGGATGGCATTTGCTGTAGTAACAATTTTATTTTCAATATCCCTATTAGGCATAACTTTCGATTTCAAAAGATCAACATCAGAGGAAAGACTATCAACTCTAGAAACAAGAATATCAATTTTATTGAGCTTTTCCTCAACAGATTTGTTAAAGGCAGTTTGTGTACTAATAAATTCTTTAAGCATAGCTTCAAGTCCAGGGGTGTATTCCTATTATTGTTGTAAGAATTCCCATAAGAATTAGCATAACCGTTACCATTATTATAAGGATATGGCCTATAGTTATTACTAGAATTGTTCCGATAAGCATTGTTGTTGAAATTATTATTTTTAATGAAGTTTACATCAACATGTTCTTCTTGGGCAACCAATGAAGCTAATGGAACATTATTAGGATCAACATTAGTCCTATCATTCGCAAGCATAGACATAATAGCATCAACCTTATCATTCAAGGAAGAGGATTCTTCAACGAGAATTTACCTTCTTACCTTGTGGAGCTCTTTCCGTGTGCCATTCGGAGTAATTAACCATCATATTATCAAGGAGCTTTGTTGCTTCACCAAGAGTGATGGACATAAAGGTACCTCCAGCAACTGAATCCAATAAATTCCGCGAAGAAAAATTTAGTCCTGCATAGAAGGTTTGGATGATCATCCAAGTAGTCGAGTCCATGGGTTGGGCAATTTTTAACCGAGAGATTTCATTCTTTCCCAAGCTTGAGCAACATGTTCATTATCTAATTGTTTAAAATTCATTATGCTACTCCTCAAAGATATAATTTTAGCAGGGGGATAATATCTACCAATAAAAGCATCCTTGCATTTAGTCCAGGAATCAATACTATTCTTAGGCAGAGATAGCAACCAATCTTTAGCTCTTCCTCTTAATGAGAAAGGAAACAATTTTAATTTTATAATCTCACCATCTACATCTTTATACTTTTTCATTTCACATAGTTCAACAAAATTATTGAGATGGGCAGCAGCATCATCAGAACTAACACCAGAAAATTGCTCTCGAATAACAAGATTAAGTAAAGCAGGTTTAATTTCAAAGAATTCCGCTGTAGTAGCAGGTGGAGCAATAGGTGTGCATAAGAAATCATTATTATTTGTGCTAGTGAAG
>NC_061513.1:226928014-226962413 GCF_022539505.1 Lolium rigidum | reverse complement strand
ACAAAGCTTCTGACAATGTCTCATGCCACACCCTAGGGTTCTCGTCAATCTTCCTCTTAATCAGCTTGATCAGGCTTTGATTGGACGCTTCAGCTTGCCCGTTGGCTTGAGCATAGTATGGAGATGATCGGATCAGCTTAATCCCCATGTCATCGCAGAACTTTCTGAATTCTTTAGAAATAAAGACCGAACCTCCATCGGTCGTGATGGTTTGGGGAATCCCGAACCTATGAATGACGTGTTCTTTGACAAATTTGATAACATCTTCCGATTTTACCTTCTTCATAGGAACGGCCTCCACCCATTTGGTGAAGTAATCTGTAATGGCCGTAATCCACTCGTGGCCTTTGCTCGACGCAGGATGGAGTTTGCCGATCATATCCATGCCCCAACCTCGAAATGGCCAAGGCTTGATGATGGGGTTCATCGCCGATGCGGGTACCATCTCGAATCTTCCCGAACATCTGACACGCTTGGCATCCCTTGTAGTACTTGAAGCAGTCCTCAAGCATGGTGGGCCAATAAAACCCTGATCGCCTAATCAGCCACTTCATCTTATGAGCCGATTGGTGAGTTCCACAGGCGCCTTCATGCACCTCATGTAAGAGCCGATTAGACTCAGTTGGTCCCGTGCATTTGAGTAGTAACCCTTCCAACGTCCCGTAGAACATGTCATCTCCTATAAGGACATATTTCATAGCCTTGTATCTTATCCGTTTAGGTGCCCCCCGAGCCGAATCCTTCAAGTAATTGAAGATATCGGCTCTCCGACTCATCCCGTTCCAGAACCGCACCCGAACTTCTGACCCGTCCGGTATGTCCTTGTATCCCGACGCCATCCGTGCGAGATCATTGGCGTCGGTATTCCGAGACCTTGGGACCCAATTGAAATTGATGTACCGAAAATGTGTCATCAGCTCACGACATTCCATCCAATATGGGAAGAGTGACTCACTCTCGCACTTGTATTCGTCCGTGAGCCGGGAGATCACCAACTTCGAGTCTCCAAAAAGCTCCACCGCCTCGCCCCGGCTTCCAAAAGCAACTCCATTCCCTTGCGCACCGCCTCATACTCAGCCGACATTGTTGGTGCAAGGGGTAGATAGCCTGATGGCGAAGGAATATGTTGCCCCTCGAGGCGACACGAGCGTAATGCCGATGCCACAACCATCATCACAAGCCGATCCATCGAAGAACATAGCCCATGCACGTACGGATAGTGCTGCTATATTAGTATTAATCCGTTCAGCTATAAGATCGGCCAACGCTTGTCCCTTGATTGCTTTCGCAGGCTGATACCGAAGATCGAACTCCGACAACGCAAACATCCACTTACCAAGTCGGCCTTTCAAAACAGGAGCCGACAACATGTGCTTGACAACGTCTGACTTGCATATGACGATGATCTCTGCCGTCAAAAGGATATGATGAAGCTTGGTGCAGGTGAAGAACAGGCAGAGGCATAGCTTCTCGACCTCAGGATACCTTGTCTCTGCATCCAACATCCTTCTGCTCGAGGTAGAAAACGACCTTTTCAACACCCTCATAGAGTTGCACCACCACCGAAGCGATGGACGTGTCAGCCTACCGATAAGTAGATATAGAACGGCCTGTCTTGTTGGGGTGGAACTAGCACAGGCGGCGTTGTTAGATACCGCTTAATCTCGTCAAACGCCCGCCGCCGTTCTCGCCCCGCTGAAACTCGTCATCGGATTTAATCTTCACCAACGCCATGAACGGCTCAATTCGTCCCGACAGGTTAGAGATGAATCGTCTGGACGAAGTTGATCTTGCCGATAAGACGTTGGAGCTCCTTCTTCGTGGTAGGCGGCTGCATGGTACGTACTGCCTCTTGACTTTTCAGACCGATCTCAATTCCTCGTTCATGAACCAGAAAACCTAGGAACTGACCGGCCGTCACACCAAAGGCACACTTCTTTGGATTCATTCTCAGTCCGAATTTCCGAGTTCGGTCTAGGATGCGTCGCAAATCATCCAAGTGTCCCTCCATGGAGACGAGACTTGACCACCACGTCATCGATGTAGATTTCCACCAACTTGCCGATCGGATCATGAAAAATATAATTCATGGCTCTTTGGTACGTTGCACCAGCATTCTTCAACCCAAAGGTCATGACTACATATTCAAACAAGCCCACTGACCCTGGTACTCTGAATGCAGTCTTGTGTATATCTTCTGGAGCCATGAAGATTTGGTTATAGCCGGCATTGCCATCCATGAAGCTCAACACCTTGTGGCCAGCAGCTGCATTGATCAACGTTTCGCCACATGCATTGGATATTCATCCTTTGGAGTGGCTCTGTTGAGATCTCGGAAATCTATGGCCACACGCCATCGGCCGTCCTTCTTCTCTACAGGTACGATATCGGAGATCCATTCAGCATACCCGCATGGCCTCGATGAACCCGGCGGCCAACATCTTCTCGATCTCTTTCTTGACCTTCTTCCAGCATTTCGGCCTTCATCCGACGTGCTCGTTGTTGGAATGGCCGAAATCCTTTCTTAAGAGGGAGCCGATGCTCAATGATGCTCCCGTCTAACCCGTGCATCTCTCGTGTAATCCCATGCAAAGCAATCTGGGTACTCTTTTAACAGAGCTATCATCTGGCTCCTGAGATGTGGATCTAACTTCTTGCTGATAAAAGTTGGTCGTGGCTTATCCCCAGGACCAATGTCGACTTCTTCTAGCTCATCGCCGATGTAAACCCATACCCTAGCTTTCCGTCACCCGTGAGATCGACACTCGAATACAGTGGAAAACGTATGGTAAGGATAATATGGGCCGATTGCTGGAATCGGCCCCCATTTTGATTGTATTGCTCAATGAAGGTTTACATCTTGGTCTTGCTTTACTATAACTACGTGACATGCTTGAGACAAGACTATCCCTTTTTATTTTTTGGGGCCGATCACAAGGATCGGCCTTGCCACGTACGTCCATAGATTTTGCTCTTGTTACACGGTCAGGCCGGTGGATAAGACCAGCCTCACCCCGTTTTTTGTCACGTCGATGCGCTCGCAGTCGTCCAAAGTGATGCCTGAGAGTGGCTCTTGGCCTGCCGTCTCCCAAACGTTCATGCCAGCCGTTGAAATCTCGGCTGAGTCATCCGCGTGGACGACCTCTACTTCATCTCCATCCCACTCGTATTAAACATTGGTGCATCGTGGATGGAATGCAACAGCTTGGCGTGGATCCAATCTCTCCCTAGCAGGACAAAGATAGGTGCTCTTGCTATCGACAATAAAGAACGTCGAAGGGATGGTTTTTCTTCCTACGGTCGGATCCACGTTCGTAACACCTTGTGCTTCGGATGCTTGGCCGTTGAAATCGCTCGATGTAACGTTGGTCTTGATCAGATCCGAGCTAGAGCGTCCCAACCGACGTAGCATGGAGTATGGCATAATGTTGGATCGCCGCTCCGGTGTCCACCAACGATCTTGTTGACAGTGCTGCCCATTGATATAACCTCGTAAGTACAGTGGCCTTCAGGTGTCCGTAGCTCCTTTCTCGTGGCTTCTCAAAGATAACCGGCCGTGGGCCGCAAGTCAAGTTGTGCCACAGGTGCTTCGTCTAATCTCGGAGCACAAAACTCCGCTGGAAGGATGAACACCATGTTTGTGCCAGCCGATGTCTCATCATCGGCTTTCCTTTGTTTGGGGCGCCACTCTTTCTTTTGTGGTCGGCCTTCTTCGTCCAGAGTTCGCTGAATTTTCGCGGCCAGATCAGGCCGCGCCTTCCTTAACGTGTGCAGGTATAACCTTTCGGCTTCCTCCAAACCACGTAGTCGCTGAACCCTGCGCTTTTGGGAACGGCTGAGTCCATCGTGGCACCACCTTGGCCGGTGGTACTTATCTTCTTCTTCTTCATCGTCGTCTTCTAACTCCTCGAGATCTTCCACCCGAGAGGACTCAGCGTGCTTGTTCCGAGATGGGAGAGGCCCTAGACGTTTGAATACTGACACGTCTCCTGCACCCTTCTTCTTCTGTCTACATTCTGGGCTGCCGATTGTAGGCAATCGGCTCATTCCTGAATCCCAGCAGTGTCTGAAGAAGGGACAGTCCCAGTGCCTATCCACGTCGTCTTGTTCTCTTGACTTTTCCTTGGCATGGCGCTCATATCTCTCCTCGTCGCGATCATGCCGACGATGTCTCCCGGCGTCCCTGCTAGCCGCACGATCTCTTTCGTCATCGTCGTCGTATCGTCGGCGTTGGTCGTATTGACTCACGTATTTGTTGAGGAGGTGATCGGAGAGAGGTCGCCGATATCGCACATTCTTCACTTCTCCCTCTCGTGATGTAGCGCTTGCCATCGTGCCGGAGCCGATCGCGTGGAACGGCTTCCTCTTTGTCCTTGTTATGAGAGCGGCTGCCCTCGTCTCTCGTCCTTACCGGAGTGGTGCCCGTGTCCTACCATGTTGATGCTGAACGAGAAACCTGGCTGGCACCTCCCAGGGTAAGTGCACTCCACCATGTTAACGGCGGGGAAAGGGTGTGTGTCAACTTTCATGGCGTACTGGCTGAAAATTAGACGCCCTTGTTCTATCGCCATTTGGATCTGCTGACGCCACACCCTGCAGTCGTTGGTGGTATGGGTGAACGTGTTATGCCACTTGCAGTATGGCTTTCCGTTCAGCTCCCGTGCCGTGGGGATTTTGTGGCCTTCGGGTACCTTTAGCTGCTTCTCCTTAAGTAAGAGGTCGAAAATTTGCTCAGCTTTGGCTACGTCGAAGTCAAACCCTCTTGGAGGACCTTGTGGCTTAACCCACTTGCAGGACACGGGGCTTGCCCCCCGAGTCCATTCAGCCACTGCTACCTCTTGATCTCCCGCAGAGCCTTCACCTTCCTCTGCCTCAACCAGGACTACCGCACGCTTGAACTTGTCCTGGTACAACTCCGGGTGGCGCTGTTCATATAATGACAGCTTCGAACCATATGCGCCGGTGAAGGGTAATCTCGCTTGGGAAGCCATATCCTTGATTGGTGATGCGAGACCCACCACCGCCAACTCGATCGCTTCTTTTTCGGTCAAACGAGCCGAATAGCATCGGTTCCTAACGGTCCCGAAGCGCTGGATGTATTCTCGACACTGTTTCTCCGTGCTTCGTCGTACTTGTGCTAGATCGGCAATGCCAGCCTCGGAAGCCTCCGAGTGATACCGCATGTGGAACTGTTCTTCCAACTCGCTTCCAAGTCCGGATTGAGTCTCGGTGGCAGCGATGTGTACCACCCGAAAGCCGATCCCGTGAGGGACCGTGCGAAGAACCTCACACGTAGTTCATCTCGATGCTGAGATCGTGCCCAGCTG
Organism: Lolium rigidum; assembly: GCF_022539505.1. Lineage (NCBI taxonomy): Eukaryota > Viridiplantae > Streptophyta > Magnoliopsida > Poales > Poaceae > Lolium > Lolium rigidum. The sequence continues at coordinate 226,957,086 of NC_061513.1, read as the reverse complement.
CGCCAAATATCGGCTCACATGCTCGATTGAACTGGAGCCATCGGACCCACTAAACTTGGAGAATTCAGGGAGCCGATATTTGGGTGGTAGTGGGATCAAATCGTACTCGTTGGGGTACGGCTTGGAATAGCCGATTGCCCTCCTTTTCGGCACCATGCCGAACTGGTCTCTCAAGATTGTACTGATCTGATCCGCGGTGCTGGCTGCAGGAGTCGAGCTCTGAAGATTCGCTGGAGTGGCGTACTTAGCCAGCCACGCTTGCTTCTCAAGCTCTGAGCTAGCTGCAGGAGTTGAGCTCTGGAGGTTCGTCGGAGTGGCATACTTAGCTAGCCACGTCTGCTTCTCAAGATCTGATCCAGAAGCTCCTCCTGCTGTTCCAGAAGTCCCTGCTGTTGCAGTCTGGTTCGTGAGTGCCCAGTTAATCGCAGTCTGGCACGTATGTGCACGTGTACCCGTGAGGGATCTCCTTAGGCGCCTCATACAAGAACCGGTAATCACTAGGGTCACCACCGATCTTGTAGACGACGAATGCCGGTGAACTCGGCACTTCCGGTGCTGCCAACGCGAACGGCAGCGGTGGTCGGGACCGGAGTGGTATCTCTCCTTGGTGAGTCCCTAGAGCAGGTCCCGACGGAGAGTACCGATGCCTCATGATTTCCTGGATCACCCGAAGGGCGACACGCTCCAAAGTGTTCACCAGGCTCTCAGAATGGCGGTGCAGCGAATGAGCCACCATGAAATTAATCTCCTGACGCAGAGACTTGGTGCGTTCTTCTGAAGGGGTAGACAGGTCCACTCCATCGAGCGCACCTTCAGGTGAGAACCCTTTCCACCTAATGCCGTGTGAGCGGGTCCTCTGGAAAGAGCCGATGAGGTCGGCTTCGAGGATAGCTTTGACCTCGTCATACTTCTTCTTGAGCTCCTCAGTCAGATCTTCGTACGTGACTGGAGTACCTTCCGCCATCTCAGATGTAGATGGCGATACAGTTGATGTCAAAGACTGTCCCACCGGGCGTGCCAGAATGTGTTGCGGTCACAAACCCACCGGCGAGCAACGACGGGCAACACAGTAGAGCCGGGAGGCTCCCGAAGCTGCGGCTGGCCCCCGGTCCCTCGAGCGACGGCCCGCAAAGCCTCGGCACGCACGTCCGATGCCGGTGCAAGGGCGTGCCACCTGACCTATACCTGGTCAGGAAGGTGATGGATTTGCTTCGCTTAGTTTCCTGCATGGCATACACGTAAACATTAAATACGAGCCTCGATCGGCTCTCAGGTTGTCCTGTGAATCGGCTCAAGGAGCCGATCCACCCATGATTCGTATGAGGTCTACGATTACATGGTGGTCCTACTTGATCAATATGAAGCTAAAACGACCTACGATGATTTAGGGTTTTCACCACATAATCGGAACATCCTACGCGTGATTGAGCCTGGCAGCCACGCACGGTGATAATAAACTAACCCTAGACAAGGCCTAAAAACCAACATGAAGTTGATCCCCGGAACATCTTATCTAGGGCTAGCAAACTACACCCTACGTGCTACTGGATCCTTCAACCCGTTTGCAAGGCCTAACTATGCACATATTAAACTAATCCTTGAAGAACAAGGAGCAATCATAACGGATCGGATCTACTAAACAATGATCAAGCGAGGTGTCGCCCTTACACCTAAGATAGGTGTAAGGGCGGCTAGACGTCTAAGGGTTGCATGGACAAAAGCATGTGACACGATGAAACAATGCTAACCCTAACACATCTATGATAACTACGTTGCTCGCCATCAACAAAGCTTCAGCACGAGCAACGCATGAACAACGAATAAACGTATACTGCCTAGATCGCAAGATGCGATCTAGGCAGCATGATGCTTACCCGGAAGAAACCCTCGAAACAAGGGGTTGGCGATGCGCCTAGATTGGTTTGTGATGAACGTGATTGTTGTCTTTCTCAATAACCCTAGATACATATTTATAGTCCGTAGACTTTCTAACGTAGGAATAATCCCAACCGTGCACGAGCCAAATTCTATCTAACCGACACGTATCCTACTATATTTACAGATACACGGGAAAACTAGCCCAAACTTTGTATACAAGGCCGATTCATGTATATCTTCCATGTATATTCTTCAAGCCCATCTTAATCGCGGCCCACCTCTGATCCGGTCAAATTCTGGTGATAACATCAAGAATAACAGGAAGACTTACATCGTTCAAAGAGGGAACTGAGGAACCCCTCGCAACAATCGCATGGTTATCGCCAGCCCCGATCCTTGCTCTCCTCGGCGAGGGGGCTCGGGGTCTGGTTGTAGGAGGCGAGGACTCCATGTCTTGTTGAGGGGGAGGCGAGGATTCCTCGGCAGCACGACGATCTTCAGAGAGAACCAAGGTTTGGGAGGTACTCGTGAGAGTCGCACCAGGAACCTCGGTTTCCTCTTTCTCTTCTTCTTCATCGCCACTATCAACATAGATAAATGAGTATGCCAATAAAAAAAGTGAACAAGTAATGACGGTGTAGAAGCTTACGAGCTAACGGAGCCTGCGTCGTCGTAAGGGTTAAAGGCACCCTCCTCTTCGGGTGACCTTTCTTCGGCAGCAGGCTCCGAGGGCTTGGAAGTGCCAGAATCTTCGACTTCATCCCTCTTCCTCTTGCTCCTTGGAGACACAGCGGAAGGAGGAGAGTGACCTGATTCAGAAGGCTCCGATTCAGATTTTTCGGAGGAAGTCGCGGATTTGTGAGATACTGTGACTTCACTCTCAGGACGAGAGGGGTCTTGCAAGTCGTCAGTGACAACAGCTCGCTCATCCACCTCTCCACCTTCGGGATGGGGAGGAAGACAAGATAAAATTTGGTGGTTCTGTAAGAAGAAAAAGCAAGGTCAAGGTCAAGGTAAAACATACAAAATAAATGAGAAAGTAGTCGACAAATAAAAGTACAACTCGAAGGAAAAAGTTACTTACTTTGGGAAGGGCGTGGTTGCCGCTATACAGCTCCACGCGACAAGAGGTTGGAACATCATTTTTCTTGCTTAGCGAGGAGAAACGTCGAATGAGCTTCTCCAAGTCCTTCACAGAAAGATCCTTGGATAGGCGGTCAAAATATTTCTCGCTAGTATACATCCAAAGTGGGTTTTTGCGAGCCTACAGAGCCTGCACCCTGCTCCTAAGGAAGTAGGCAGTAATTTGGACACCCAACAGTTCTTCACCGCGGGTGTTCTGCAGCTCATGGAAGTGCTTCATCAGAGCATCTGTAGTTGTCCTTTCTTCGGCAGTAGCTTCAGCGTCCCAGGATCGGCGCCTGACGATTTTTGCGGCACCATCAAAAGGAGCAATGTTGTACTCTTGTGAGTTGTCGTACTCCTCCTGGACGTACAACCACCTCTTGCGCCACCTTTGGACAGAGTCGGGGAATTTAACGTCGAAGTAGTCAACTTCGGGACGGACGCAGATGACAACACCGCCCACATTGTAGGCGACATTGCCGGAGCTATTGCACCAAAGATAGAAAATGCGCTTCCACAGGCCCCAATGAGGATGGGTCCCGAGGAAGCACTCACACAAGGTGATGAAAATCGAGATGTGGAGGATGGAGTTAGGGGTCAGCTGATGTAGTTGAATCTCATAGACAAAAAGAAGTCCACGAAGGAACTCGTGGATGGGGGTGGAAAGGCTGCGAATGAGGTGGTCGATGAAAGTTACCCGGTATCCAATCCGAGGCGTCGGTAAACTTTCGTCGCCAGGAAAGATCAGCGCGTCCTTCTTCTTCATCAGGCCGAGCTTCTTGAGGGTCCTTTGATCTTTGTTCGAGATCTTGGATCTCTCCCATCCAGAGATCTCCATCCCCTCCGCCAGCGTGTTGGTCCCTGGAGCGGTGTGTTTGGTGAGCTTTGTGCGTGTTGGCATTAAGGCAAGCGTTGGAGGAGAATGGAGATGAGCGGATGCGTGAGGAGCTTTGGGACATCAATGGCAATTTTGGAGAGAGAAGGAAAAGGTGAGCGGCGCAGCGAAGGGGAAGAATGAGAACGAAGGAGAAGATTTATAGAAAGTAATTGATCCATCGCACCGTTGGATGAAGAGGAAATTAATCTGACGCCCTACGCGTGACGATAGGGGTATAATCGTCTTTTCGCTGCGAAGTTACTAGATAGGCGTTATAGCGCGCGTGCCAGAAATTACGGAGGACGTGTGACGTGGGCATACCCTTTGGGTAACTTTTATTGCCCTATCCTGTGTGGCCAAACCGGAGGCCCATGAAGACACTCGATGGCATGGTGAGCCACTACGGCAGTGCTGAAGAAGATTCCTTGAAGAACAAGACGAAGAAACGAATCAAGCAAGGAAAGTCTAGAACTAGGATCTTTAGTAACCTAGTCGTCCCCGGACAGATCTCTCGAGACCTGGCTCCCTATATAAGGGCCAGGAGAGGGGCTGCCGAGGGGCACAACCAATCTGAACAACTTTAGCCACCAGAAGTCTAGAGCTAGGGTTTCGTAGCACTTAGCCTCTCGAAGAGATCACAGCCGAAACCTTCGGCACCCCATTGTAACCCGATATTTTCATAATCAAGATCAGACAGGCAGGACGTAAGGGTTTTACCTCATCGAGGGCCCCAAACCTGGGTAAATCGCTCTCCCCGCTTGTTTGATAACCGATGTCACGTGTCAGCCTACAGGATTCCATCTACCCTAATCCCCAAACAGAGGGCATTGCCGAGGAGTACCCTCAACAATTGGCACCGACCGTGGGAAACCTGTTGGCACAAGATCCGTCATCGGCAGATCCAACCATGTCGTCGACAGCTTCGTCGACGCCTTCATCATCGCTAATCTTGGGAAGTCCGATCCAATTCGTCTCCTATGAGTTCACCCCGCACAGCGACTCTTCTCGCTCGACTTTTTCGTCTACAACGTCAACGCGGAAGGAGTCCTTCGTCTGCTGGAACCGTACGCCCCCAGAACAGCGAGGAAATCGCCCCGATCGGCTGCAAGGCCAACTGTGTCGTCATCAGTCGACCTTTCAGCAGGCCTAACAGACTCGATGAATTCATCCCCGCCATCAAGCCCTCGATCAACGTCTTCAATGTCGGTCGGATCCGATAACCCCGTACCGTCAGAGATGACTTCGTACTACTTCCTGAACTGCGACACCAGGCACGGGTTGGGATCGAGTGACATGCCGTTCATCTGCAGTGCTCAGTATTCACCGGGAGAGGACAGTGTCGACAGCGTTGTCAAGGAGGTTACCTGGAAAACAGCGCACCACCAAGTCTATGCTGCCAATAATACATGAAACGCAAGAAACGGGAGAGGTGGAGATCACACCCCACGCTCCAGCCGATGACATAGCTTTGAAAACAGCGCCAGTAACAATAATAGTGATTACACCATCGCAGAGGAAGAATGGGCAGCAGCAAGGGCAGCCGTACTTAATAACACACCGCTTCCCGCCGGAACTTCGGTTGGAACCCTCAATGCCTACCGCTCTATCTTGGAGAAAAATTGGGAGCGTCTATCGAATGAGCAGGCCACCCCTGAAAGACGTCTGTTCGCGGCAGAACAATCCAGTGAACGTCGAAGGGGCTCGCGAGGAAGTGTGTCCCGAAGCAGCCAAGGTGCAGGGAAGCATCGATCGAGGCTGTCCAGACTTTCGAAAGATGATGCTAGAGAAATAACCTCAAACCTATCCAAATCCTTCATGACTACGAACACTGCGGGCATGTTAAGGCCAAAAACCGTTGAAGGAGCAACCGCCAACCTCGCGGCATACCTCATCAATCAACGACCCGAAGGTCCTATGACTCAAGCTCATCGAGGCGCCCTGGAAAGCCTCGCAATCTTGGGAGACAATCTGGTTCAACGGAAGGAAAAGACTACACTCCAAGCCAGTGGCTCGAAGCACCGTTCGAGAGACGCCCGAGATGAAATTACCCAGAGCCGAATCGACAAAGCCAGATGACAGCGAGCCGCGAGGGAGGAGTATGACAGCGATGCCTCAGAAGAAAGCTAGTAGTACGACGGTGAGTTGAGGGGAGCTGACTGCTTGAGCTACAAGATCCGTGAGACGATGCCACCCAAGAAGTTCAAACCTACCCCTACCGACGCCGCTAAGTATGATGGACAGCAGGAGCCGAGGTCATGGATAGACGATTACCTACAAACTGTGATCCTGCACAAAGGAAATCAGATAGCAGCGATGCAGTGCTTGCAACTTTACCTGAAAGATTCGGCATGGGCCTGGTTGAGAGGCCTGCCGAAGGGTTCTATCAAGTCATGGGACGACCTGGTGGATGCTTTTGTCGCGAACTTCCAAGCAACATACAAGAGGCCTGTTGGGATCGAAGAATTACGGCATTGCCAGCAGAAGCCGAAGGAGTCGATGCGCGCATACATCGGGAGATTCACTAAACTCCTGAATGCCGCCGAAGATGTTTCCGTCGATAGAGAAATCGATGCCTTTAGCGACGGCATCCGACGTGAGACCTACATAGAGGAACTTGGGCACAAGAAGCCGAAGACTATAACCAAGTTGATGGAAATTGCCAACAGCTGGGCTGATGGCGAAGACAATGTACGAAGGCCACGACAACGCAGTGACGAAGAAGACGACAATCAGCCGAAGCACGATTCGGGCGGTCGAAGGGATCGTCGTAAGAAAAGGAAAGACCGCAGTTACGATGATAGCAACCTGGTAGCCGCGGGATATTCCGATCGACAAGACGATCGTTACAACAACAGGCGAGACGATCGGCAGGACGACAACCGAAGTAATTCTGGGAACCGTGGCAACTACAAACCACGACCACATAGGACCCCTGAGTTACCCTTCGCTGAGCAGATAAACGCTACTTGCTACTTGCACTCCTACATCGACCAAAAAGATAACAAGAAAAAGTCAAGCCATCTGCTCAGAGATTGTCGATAGTTCATCGAGATGCAGAAGCTCATCCAGCAGCAGCAGCCAATTCCACCTCCGCCTCCACCTCAGCACCAGGTCCAGCAAGTTCAGCCTCACAACACTAACGAGTCCTTTCCACCACCACGCGTACAAATGAGTATGATTCACAGGGCTGGTGTTTTGAGAAGGGAGATGAAGAAGCTCACCCAAGAAGTCAATCTGGCAGAAAGCATTATGGCCAATATCCCTGAATATATCGAATGGTCATCACAGAGCATTATGTTCAGCAGAGCGGATCACCCGATGACAATCCCAAAACCGGGACACGCTGCCTTAGTAGTTGAGGCGCAAATCGTAGGGTTCAAGATGAGCAAAGTTTTCATGGACGGTGGAAGCAGATTAAATCTATTCCTCGACATGATCAAAAGCATGGGAATCACAATGAGGATGGTAGAAGAAACATACACCTGTTTCCATGGGATTCTCCCTACCTTACCGGGGTACTCTCTTGGCAAAGTTTACTTGAATGCCGTCTTTGGTAAACCCGACAACTTTAGGAAGGAAAAGATCGAGTTTGAAGTAGTGAACTGGGAATCGCAGTACCACGCTATACTCGGAAGATCAGCTTATGCCAAGTTCATGGTTGTGCCACATTACGCATACCTCAAGCTGAAAATGCCTGGGAACAATGGAACAAACATCACAGTCTATGGAAGTTTCTCACGCTCGGATAATTGTGATCGCGAGTTTCAGAGGATCGCTGCGAAGTTCGGGATCAAACAGGAACTTGTCGACTTCCCTTCAAAATCATTAGAAATCGACAGTAAAGAAGATGAACACGTCAAGAAGTCGAAGAAGAAGCCAGCCGACCTCGCCCCGGAAGCTTCGACAGTGAAAACCTCGGCAGCTGGTGGCAAGATCATCATGGAAGAAAACAAAACTCCGGCAATCGCTGCAATAGCTCCTGATGAAACCAGTGATGCTTCCAAAACCACTGGCGCGGCGGACAAGCTTGAAGATAAGAAGAACCCTCCTCTTGCTTAACAGGATGCACAACATCATACTTAGTTTCTTTCTCTTTCTCTTTTCGGCAGGGCCCCTTTTAGCCCTATAGCATTTCGCTTACTTTATTAATGAAGACTCAAATTTTGTTTCTTTGAAGAATTGTAGAAATTCGGGATACCTGAACCACATTATCAGGGACTTTGTACATATATCACAACGAACATCAGTTCGATGGAAAATAGTCTCGGAGATTGCACTCTAAAAAAGCCTCTGAAATTACGAGTGCTATGATGCAAAACCGACTGGGACTTCGCTCTCCTCCTTCGCTATAGATGCCTCAAAGAGTGCCGCAAATAGCTAGGATCGTGAAACACTTACAAAAACGACCCACGCTCGATACTTTAAACTGCCGGAGTATCAAGGAGTAACGGAGTCATCGGCAGATCTAGTGCTGTCAAGACATGCATCGGTTGAAAGCAAAGTTGCACATACAACGGGTTTAGCAAGACACGCAACACGAGCTGATCACTCACATAATTTGCTACCAACAAACATAAATATACATCCTAACACAGATGTAAAAATGAGTAATTAAGATTTACTCCTTCAAAATGTGCCAACGGCATTAACATGGCAGAGGTACGTATATGCATCTGCCGATAAAATAGTTTAATGTTGAACATCCGAACATTCGGATGCGACAAATATCGAGGTTTCATACTTACAATAGGGGCCTTTCTCTTGATTACTCCTGAGGAGTCATTTTCTCTTCGGCCGCCACCGAGGCTCCTTCAAGTCTCTCAAAAACAATTGCGGCAGGAAGGTCCACCTTCGGGTAAAGTGGCCCCAATTCACCTACGGCATTGGCAATCGCCAGCAGGTCTGCCGAAGGATGACATATAAGAACAAGGGCGAGTGCAGCTCTAGCTCCCGCAAGAAGTTGTGCTCGAACCAAGCTTCGGATCTTCTTGGCGTTACTAAATTCCGACATTAAAGTCAACAGTGTGGGAGGGACTGCGTCCAAAGGGAACATTGTCTTCCAGATCACTCTCAACCCTTTATAGCACTTGTCGAAAAAATGGTGGACCTGCTGGACCCGGTCTTGGAACTTTGCGACAGTTGAAGCCTTCGAATGTTCTTTCCAGAAAACGTCATCCAAAGATGATAGCTGAGTCAATGCATTTACACGCTCATGGATCCGCTTGTTCTCCTATGTGGTTTAGAGCTATATCTAGAAAAGGAAACGAAGCAAGATAAGAAGATGCCTTTCATGGAAAAACAAGGAGCAAGAGGACAATGGCGCTTACAGTTCAAACTCTCTGTGGCTTTATGCAACTCAGTAAGAGCATAGCGTTCTGCGTCAACCGCAAGCTCGTTCTTCTTTCTGATAATAGCAGCCAAGGCGTAAGTACTGCGCATATCCTTTTCCATCTGAGCGATTCGATCCTTCATGTGCTGGAGTCGATCACTCACAGAGCAAGCACCCGAAGAATCATCGGTAAATGCAGGCATAGGGAAAACCTGCAAAACATTGTTAAAGGGCATGATGGATTATATGGATTCAGTACTGGAAGTTACTCCCATCGGGAACTTACAAATAAAAGTGTTATAGAAAAAGTACAATGGCAACATTGCCAGCATGGAATTCGTTACAATCATAGAATTCTTATGACAGGACATTGTTTTAACTGAACAAAATTACAAGAATAGAATCAGGGGGCCTGGGTCTGGTTTGACAATCTTGGACCAATGGATGATTTCTTTACCGAGACCAGCTCAAGAAGCAGGCGAGCACACTTAAGAGCTGAGGTCTTAAAAACACCCAAGTCAACAAATTGCCCAACTTGCTCTTTCGGCAGTTCCTTGGACATCTCTTCAATATTGGCTTTGAAGCCATGACCCATCATAAGCTGGAAGGCTAGGAGGGCACCATAGGTATGCGAAGTACGTTTGAATACCTCGATAACCTCCCTTGTGTTGATGGCAAAAACGTCGATCAGCTGCCCCAAGGTCTTATTTTGATCGATCTTGGGGAAAATCATCGAGTGCATCCGTGCCATGGTTCCTTTACCCTTCTGAAGGAGGTCCTGAACGAGCTGGTGAGACGCAAGGGTCATCGATAGAGTATTAGCCGGAGAATTGCTCGGAAGCTTGTCCAGAGCCTCGGCAGGGATGTCAGCAGCCTCTGCGAAGAACGAAGTGAGAGGAGTTCATTAACTAAGGATTGAATTTGCAAAGAAAAATCAATGGGAGAACGAGAAGGGAATTACTGAGCAAGGCCACGGAAGACTGGCGAAGAAGATCATCCTTCTCGATCACCCGAGCTTCGGCAGCTAGCCTGGATGCCTCTTCATCCTCTAGCCTCTTTTTCAGCCCCTCGAGTTCCTCCTTTAAGGAGTCGGCCTCCTGGCGAGCCTCGGCAGCCATTTTTATTGCGCCCTCTAACTTCGAGGAAGAAGACTCGACCTCCTTTTTCAGCTGGGCCTTATCAACTTCCAGAGAAGTATATTGGGAGGCAAAAGTCTCTAGAGAAGAAATGACGGCTCGCAAATCCTTAAGAAATAAGGAGAAATAATTATCAGTCGGAGAACTAGTAATTTGATCAAGGTCCACTCAAGAGATGTTGCATTGAAGCAGAAAAGACTTACATGTTTCCCTGGAGGAGAAGCTGCAACTGCGTCAGTCGAAGGAATATCCTTCCCCTTGGAAAGAGAAGAAGCTGTCGACATCTGGGCTGTAGGAGCTGCAGCAGGGGTTGAAGCCTCGGAGGCTGCGGGATTCGGCAGAATGGAACAAGATTTAACCTTCTTGGACGGAGGCTCGATGAAACCCTCGTCACTACAGAAGTGAAAAATTGGCAAAGTAAGAATCGGATGCATATGGCAAAGATAGAACACATCCCTGGGAAAAAGAAGCAAGGACTTACAGATCGAAAAGATCATCTTCATCGGCAAAGCCGCCGGATGGTCTCTTTGAGGGCAACGCCTTGGCCTCCTCCACAGCTGCATCAACAAAGGCAGCACGATCAGCGTCGTTATCATGTATTGACCCCGCTGTGTCACTTATATCATCAGCTGAGGATTGAGGGTTAATGAAGACGGCTTCAGGATTCATGGGATCATCATGTTCGTCCTTTGGACTTGCATTTCCTTTAGTATGAGATCCGACGGGGACCGAGGAATCCCTTTCTTCGGAAGTATTGTTCGACAGGTCTTGCAAACGTTCGGGAGCTATGGGGATCTGTTGAAGTAAACAAGTAAGGACAAAGGTAGCTTCATTGATCAAGAAGAAGAACATGATAAGAACACGGAGGAAAAAATTTACCTCGGTTGGTAGATGATCAGCATCGAATGGTGGATGGGAAGATATCAGTGCAATTGAATCTTCCTGGCTGAAGAGAGTGAGGCGCCGGACTTCATCGAGCAGTTCCTTTTCGGATAATTCAGTGATATTTACTCTAGTCTCGTCCTTGGGACCCGAATACAACCACATCGGATGGGCCCTAGACATGATCGGCTGAACTCGGCGTTTCAAAAACACAGCGGCTACTTCCGTACCTATCATGGTTTGACCATCGGTTTCCTTGATCCGAAGAAATCTGTCAAACAACTTGTCGACTGTTAGTTTTTCATCGGGAGAAAGGATGTTTTCCAAGACTTCTTAGGTTTGGCTTCTAGAACATCGGAGAATTGAGGGAGCTGGGAGTCGGCTGCTGATGAGTCTTTAATATAAAACCACTTCAGCCTCCACCCTTGCACAGACTCTTTCATCGGAAAGTTGAAGTAGTTAACTTCTTTGCGAGCAACAAACCCAACACCGCCAATGACAAAGGATCCACCACTGCTGTTGTATCTTGTAATGTCCCAGGTTTAGAGACGATCGAGGGGTAGATTTTAGAAAGGGATGTGCATTGCATCGTAAAATCTGGGGAAATTTCGCGCTTTTAAAAGAAAACTGCATCGAAGGGGGACAAGTTTCTCTCTCGACACCTTACAGGGTTAGGGTTTCGAGAGTGCGATAGACTTGGACCTAACTTCACTCCATTAAGGTTTTCGAGAAGAGAGGGGAATAGTTCATCTCAATTTAAGTTGCATGATTGAATTTAAGTAAGATATGTTTGAATTTTAAAAATTCAAACATCAATTGATCATACCATAATTCAAATTGAGATAAATTATTATAGATACATAGAAATGCAACTATATAAATAGTACATCTTCATGAACTTCTTGTTCAACATGAAGTTGAGATGATCTTGATCATTTCTTGATCCCTGCACACACTCAAATCAAACATGGTGTTATGCCAAGTGGCATTGCCACTTGGCAGGTTAACAAAAACAATGGAATGGAGGGGATATGATCAAAGATCAGCCAAGTTGATCCATTCCAGAGCCCAAGTACCAATCACACACACACACAGGCAGCTCACACTACATGTGTGCATGCTAAACAGCACACCAGGATTGCTGCATGCACTCCACACACACACAGCCAGGGGAGAAGCACCAGCACAGCATGGCTGTCGACCATAGAGGCATGGAGAGGGCCAGTATAAAGACTTTACACCAGCAAACCCTAGCCATTCCATCGACAGGACTCCACAGGGAAAGAACACCAAGAAAAGATAGAACAGGAAGAACAACAAGCTTTCCCAACCAGCCAAGCCATCCAAAACATCTCCACTGGAACTATTGTAGAACAAGGCACAAGCAGGAAATCAAGCACAGGCTAGCCAAGAGGAGCAGGGCAAGCTCACACCACAATCCTGAAGCAAAACCTCTACAACAACATATAAACCTAGGAGCTGGAGTGAGGTATACAGAGATCATCCTGAGCAAAATCATGTTTTGCTCATAAATAAGCATGACATGCATCACAGGAGCACAGAAGGGTAGAACCCTGTTTGTATCATCATTTGGTTGCAAAACCATTTGGTGCCAGCAAACAAATGACTTAGCTAGAAGGACAAATCACCAAGGGAACATTGGTTGTGTCACCACAGTGACATAATCAAAGAAATCCATCATGGATTTAATCCTAACTAGCCACTCAAAGTCACCTAGCACCTAACAGATAAGCTATACCATCAGATTGGCAGAAGTAAGGATTTCTGCCAGTAATTTTCAACACCAAAGGCTACTGGTAGTCAAGTATGACCAACCAGTGAGCAATTATCCATTCACAGCAAGCCAACTGAGGTGGGAGCTACCTAAACAGCAAGGAACTACTGTTGAGGCCACCTCAACCACACATTTATCCCAAATTGTTAAGCCATGCACAGTTATCATCACCCAAATGGGTTCAAAGGGGGGCTAGGGTACCCAACCCAGGGTTGGCATCCATCTAGCTCTACCTAACCCATTTATTTGATCACTACTGCAAAGCAGTTCACATCATTTATCCATTAAATAAGGCAAGGCAATATAGATAAATGAATTACACAAGTAATCAATGCACCAGAACCTTGCATATGATCCAAGGGATCACTACAAGCATCAGCAGATGCTTGAGCAAGTACAAACCAGCACCAGCACAGAATTGAGCACCACACAGACACAAGGAGAAAGCCCAGGGTGGCAGATATGATGGACCAGAAGCCAATCACCAAGCAACTGGTGATCATATGATCACTAGGGCTTGACAGAGCATACTAGAGCATGCTGAAGCATGCTAGACTCAAGCCTAGCACAAATCAAGGAACCAATAGCCACAATTAAGCAACCATTGTATCACAGATAATCAAATTAAGCAAATGCAGAAGCAAACCATCCAGAGATGGAGCTATCCAGCAACAACCATGCTCCACAGGGCATTTCTATAAATTATAGCACAAGGGATAGCACACCAGGAGCACTGGCACTTGCAGAATGCAAGAATTATGCATAATAATCAAGCCAGGGGCTAGGAAATGAGCACACATGAGAGGCCTGGCACTTATAGCAACAACTAGAGCAACATGGCAAGCCATGAGCATCACAGCATGCTCATGAGCAAATATAGAAGCATCACAGGAGAAGAAATTATATGAACATGAGAATAGGGTTAGCACACGCGCATAAGCTAGGAAAAAAAGAGCATCAGCACAAGCACAGGCATGGCCACAGAAGCAATGGCCACGGCAAGTAAAGCGCAGCAGCAGCACATAGCAATAGCAGCACGGCACATCATCTCCATGAGGAGAGGCAGCCGCAGCTCAGACAGGAGGAGGAGGTAGAACAGGCAACAGAGAAGAGGGAGGAGCACTTACCGGGGAGGAGATGGTCGACACGGCCATGGCGGCCACGGCGGCGCACACCAGGGCACACGGCGGCACCAGGCATGGCCAAGCCAAGCCACGGCGACCACCACAGCACCCCAGCATAGCACCACGCGCCCAAAGGAACACCAGGAGGGAGATCCACGGCATCTCCATCGTGCGGCGGCGGCGAACGCCGAAACCCTAGGCGCACAGGAGGGTCGGGGGCGTGCAGACGAGGCAGGGAACGTCAGATCGATGCGGACCACCGTGTCCGTCGTCGAGAGGCGGTTCAGATGCGCCTCATCTCATCGCCGGCGACGGCCGGATTTAATCGGCGACGGCGGAGGCGATTTCGGTGTCGCGAGAGCCAGAGAGGGGTTAGGGTTAGGACGAGACGAGGAAGACGACGCGACTGGGTCGGTTGGAGCGAGCCCAACGAGCTGGTCCAACCTAACCAGTTCGGCCGCCTGACAGGTGGGCCCGAGGGGTATTTTTGACTTTTCAAAAATACCAAATTAAGTGAAACTTCACTGAATTTTCATAAAATAAATATAGCTCTAAAAAATAAATAAAAATATGAAAATCACTCAGCATAAAATTCTCTATCATAATAAAATATGAAATGGAATTTTTGAGCCAATTAAAAAATGAGGCATATTAAAATGCAAGGAATTAATCATTAAAAAGTAACCCTTGTATTTTTAAGGATAAAATAAATCCATTAATACCTTTGGATTTTGAAAACACCTTGACAACATTTCAAGGTAGTATTTTACTCTAAACATAGTATCCCTAAATCATTCTTAGTAATTAACTCTCACATAAAATAATAATACACAGAAAGGGGGGAAACAAACCCTAAAAGCTGAATCATGCATAATTGCTTCTTTAACCATTGCCCTTATCGGACAATGATGCTATTTTCAGCAATAGAGGACAAGGGTCAGTCCACACCTTCGAACTACAACACTTTGAAGTCTTCAGGCAAGTTCATCGCTTGCTCATGTCATTTGAGTATTTTTTATCAAATTACTTGCAAAAGTACTATGCTTATCACTTGTGCATAAAAAGAAAAAACCACTATTTCACTAGTTGGAAAACCCTTATAGGCGGAGCTTAGTTCTGTGGCGCACCCCTAAGAATGCGCCATAGAATTTTATTTTGTGGCGCACCAGGAACGGTGCGCCACAGAAATAGCTTAATTTTGTGGCGCACCATGGAACATTGCGCCACAAAAACTTGGTGGGGCCCACACCCTGTCACGCCCAATCATTGGTTTTACTTTTTCTACGGCGCACTGCACTTGGTGCGCCACAGAAATAACGTATTCTGTGGTGCACTGGCCTCGGTGCGCCATAGAAATAACGTGTTATGTGGCGCACTGGCCTCGGTGCGCCACAGAAATAACGTGTCCTATATCATGGCCGTACCCCTCCCTCGCCCATATACCACTCTCTCCCCTCTCCCCTCTCCCCGCGCCGCCGCCTTCCATGGCGAGCGCTGCCGTCGCCGTCGCCGCCGCCGCCTTCCTCCGCGAGGGCCGGATGCCGCCACGCTCCACCCATCCCCGCCACCAGCAGCACAAGCCGCTGCGGCGTGGAGGAGGAGGGGCCGGCGCGGCGTCAAGGTGGAGGAGCCACCGCCGCGTCAAGGTGGAGGAGCCGCCACGACCTCCACCTCTGCCGTCGTCGTCGGTGAGCTCCTCCGCAACTGCCGTCGTCGTCGGTGAGCTCCCTCCCCTCCCCTCCCTCTTCCTCCCCCGCGCAAGCACAACGTGCTCGACGAAATGCGCTGGATGCATTGCTGCTCTGGATGCATTGCTGCTGGATGCATTGCTGCTGTTGCTCTGGATGCATTGCTGCTGTTGCTCTGGATGCATTGCCCCTAATCGTTTTGCTTCATATGGTGTTCATATGAACACCAGCTACTAGCAGTGACATGCTATATTGGCTCTATCTGCTCCAAAGGTTCCATTTGGAGCCTGGATTTCTAGTGGTTAGTATATTGTTATGCTGCTAATCCTTGTTGTTGCTTGTCTTAAGCAATAGAAATTGTCTATGCCTCTCTGTACTTGTTTACCATTAACTGGTGAGCTAGTGATGCTTATTGGAGTGTTCTATATCAGTGACACTTCTATGCTGCTACTACATATTGGTGTTGGTTATTGTCAACTTATATCACTTGCTATGCCTGTGTGGCTTACTAGATCATATGTACCTGTTGTTTGTGGAGGTTTACTGCCACTTGTTATTGATGAACCATGTGATAGTAATGATTCAATTTAATTCAATGATGTTAATTTGATTTTCATCCTTTGTTGGAAATAAATCCATGTCTGAACCTGTACAAGGTAATGAAGACTTGCTCACTTGGTATTGCTTGCTAGTTGGACATTTGGTTGGTTTTGATGCTACCGGTTCATTTAAATGCATGAAATGCTACTATGGTATGCTACTGTGGTATCCTTGTGAAGAAAATGATGGATTCTTGTGAGCTTATGGTATGCTACTATGCTACTATGGTATCCTTGTGAAGATTTACTTGATGGATTCTTGTGAGCTTATGGTATGCTACTATGCTTATAATGATCTGATTAGTGGGGATGCTTACTGGATCATGTGCATATAGTTCATATAGTTCCCTAAAAACAAAGAATGCTCCCTGGCCAGATGCCTGATGTCTTGGCTCAGCCAATGATGCAAAGGTCGAGGCAAAAACTTGGATAAGAACGAGATACTAAAATGTGTGATTTAAATGGAATGCTTATGATGGTATACTAAAATAGAGATATTCACATTAGGGAATCATGTAAATGAATGCCACTGTGGTATCCTTTTCTTGTTGGCTTTGATGAAGATAGAGATATCCATAGTAGGGGATCATGTAAATGAATGCCACTGTGGTATCCTTTGAAGAAAAAGGACTGTTTCTGATGGTTTTAAAAGGCTAGGTGGTGCTAGGTGATTCAGTTGGCTACCAAGACTTGTCTCATCTCGGTTAGCTGGGATATGCTATGTGTTGTTGCTTGTTTAGGCATATTTATCACTTACTGGATTTACTTGGTTCTTGGTTGGCCTCTCTTTTGCCAAGCATCACTTGGTCTATATACCGAGTGATGAATAATCCCTTTGGAGCATCTCGCTCCATGCATGCTATGTGTGTTTGAGCATCTTGACTTATGTCACCATGGTTGCTCGGTTTGTTGGTGTTTTTGTACTTGCCGATGATTAGATGGTTGGTCGATCACTCGTACACTCGGGGGTGGAGCAAGTGAGCCTGGTGTGATGGCACAAATATCAATATTTTGTGCATCCTACCCGGCCTCACTTACTCAATCCCTCGGATGTTAATATTTGTTTCGACCAACAAAGTATGAGGCATTCCATTTAGTTCATACTAGCTACTTCTTAATTGCATTGGCCTTTCTTCCATTTTAGTGCCGATGATTAAATTGTTTGGTCACTTGTACACTTCGGGGTAGGGCCGGTGAGCCCGGTGCGATGGCACAAATATCAATCTCTTGTGCATCCTACCTGGCCTCACTAACCCCATCCCGAATGTTAATATTTCTTTCGACCAACAAAGTATGAGGCATATGATATCTAGTTGAGATACCACTTGGCTCTTTCTTCCATTTTAGTGCCGATGATTAGAATGTTTGGTCACCTATACGCCACAATATTCTTTGTAGACGGCCCCCCCTTTCCCCGGCCGCCGTTCTGTGAACGAGTCTTTGACGAGACAACAACGCCGACCTGCCTCTCCGGTGCATCACCACTTTTCTTCTCTCGCCGTCCAGTACGTGAACGAGTCCTTAATGCAAAGACGGTGCCAGCCTCCCTAGCATCATGCCGACCCCTGTTGCCGCGCTTCAGGACGTGTCTCACGCGCCCTGCACTCTTCGCCTTTGTTATCACCAGATTTTAACCAAGTCTGGAGATGGGCCGTGATCGAAGAAAGGCTTAGAGGACATGCATATGAAGTGTCTCTGGCACGGCCTTGTGCGAGAATTTGGGCTAGATTGCCCGTGTATCTGTATATTATGGTAGATTTAGAATTAAGAGATAAAGTTTAGTCGTACACAGCTAGGTTTATTCCTAAGATAGAAAGTCCACGGACTATAAATATGTACCTAGGGTTATTGAGAAAGGAGGACGATCACTTTCACAACAAATCAATCTAGGCGCATCGCCACCCCTTGTTTCGAGGGTTTCTCCCGGGTAAGCAACATGCTGCCTAGATCGCATCTTGCGATCTAGGCGATATCGTTTATTCGTTGTTGGTGTTGCTCGTGCTGAAGCCTTTTGATGGCGAGCAACACCCTTATCGTAGATGTTTTGGGGCTGACGTCGATGCTTTCATGATATACTTGCTTAGCTACGCTACCCCTCGATATCTAGCTGCCCTTACGCCTATCTTAGGTGTAAGGGCAGCATCTTGCTTGTTCTTTATTTAGTAGATCTGATCCGTTATAGTTGCTCCTTGTTCTTCAAGGATTGGTTTGATATCCACATGTTTAGGCCTTACAAACGGGTTGAACGATCCGGTAGTGCGTAAGGTGTGGTTTATTAAGTCCTAGAGGGATTGTTCCGGGGATCAACTTCATGTTGGTTTTTAGGCCTCTTTAGGGCTGGTTTTCCATCATCTTACGTATCTGCTAGGCTCAATTATGCGTAGGATGTTCCGGTTATGCGGTGAAAACCCTAGACTATCGTAGATTAGTTTAACTTGATATTGATAAAGCATGATCCCCATATCATTATAAATCTAACGTGAACCATGGGGCAATCGGCTCTTTGAGCCGATCCACAGGGCAACCTAAGAGCCGATCGGGGCTCATATTTAATGTTTACGTGTTTGCCATGCAGGAAACTAGTCGAAGCAATCCATCACCTTCCTGACCAGGTATAGGTCAGGTGACACGCCCTCGCAACCGCCAGGACGTGTGCCGGAGCATTGCGGGCCGTTGCCCGAGGGACCAGGATCCACCAGCAGTCCTGGGAGCCTCCCGGCTCTACGTGTTGCCCGTCGCTGCTCGCCGGTGGGTTTTGGTAGGCAACACATTCTCGGCACGCCCGGTGGGACACTCTACAGACAACTACGTCGACATCCGCAGCAACCATGTCTAAATCTGCGGATGAGGTGGTGGGCGAACCGCCACGTACGCATCGCTCGAGGAGCACAAGAAGAAGTATGATGAGATGAAAGCCATCTTGGAAGCCGATCTCATCGGCTCCTTCATGAAGACCCGTTCACATGGCATCGTGGAAAGGGTTCTCCCCGAAGGCGTTCTGATGAAGTGGACCCGTCTACCCCTTCGCAGGAACGCACTGCAGCTCGCGCCAGGAACTTAATTACATGGTGGCTCATTCTCTACACCGCCATTCTGAGAGCTTGGTGAACGCTTTCGAGCGCGTTGCGGTTCGTGTGGTGCAGGAAATCATGAAGCATCAGTATTCCCCGTCAGGACCTAGCCTAGGGACACACCAGGGAGAACTACTGTTCCAGACCAGACCGCCGCTGCCATTCGCGCTTGCAGCTCCAGAACCACAGGGCTCACCAGCGTACGTCGTCTACAAGGTTGGAGGCGATCCTGGCGATTGCCAATTCCTGTATGAGCCGCCCAAAGAGATCCCACATGGATACGTATGCACATACGTGCCGGACTGCAATACCTTGGCGCGCACGAACCAGAGTGCACCATCAGGGATTCTTGGAGCAGACGCCGATAAACAGGCATGGCTAGCAAAATATGCCACCGGAACGAGTCATGAGAACTCGGTCCCTGCAGCTCATACCATGGAACAAATCAGTACAATCTTGAGAAATCAGTTCGGCATCCTGCCGAAGAGGAAAACAATCGGCTACTCCAAGCCGTACCCCGACGAGTATGATTTGATCCCGCTGCCACCCAAATATCGGCTCCCTGAATTCTCAAAATTCAATGGAGCAGAAGGGTCCAGCTCAATAGAGCACGTGAGCCGATATTTGGCACAGCTGGGCATGATTTCAGCATCAGATCCATTACGTGTAAGGTTTTTTGCACAATCTCTCACGGGATCAGCATTTGGGTGGTACACCTCGTTGCCACCAAACTCAGTCCGGACGTGGAAGCAGCTAGAAGAACAGTTTCATGTGCAATATCACTCAGAAGCTACCGAAGCTGGCATTGCCGATCTAACGCAGGTGCGGCAGAAGCGGGGAGAAACGTTGTCAGAATATATTCAGCGCTTCAGGACTGTCAGGAACCGATGTTATTCGGTTCGTTTAACTGGAAAAGAAGCAGTCGATCTGGCAGCATCGGGCCTCGCAACGCCGATCAAGGATCTGGCTTTCCACGTAGAGTACAGTTCGATGTCGCACATGGTCCAGAAACTCACATCGTATGAGCAGCGGCACCCTGAATTGTACCAGGACAAGTTCAAGCGTCCGGTAGGCCTGGTCGAGACAGAAGAAGCTGAAGATTCTGCAGAAGACCTGGAGGTGGCCGTAGCTGAATGGGCTCGGGGGGCAATTCCCGTGTCCTGCAAATGGGTGAAACCACAAGGGCCTGCAAAAGGGTTTGACTTCGATGTGAGCAAAGCTGAGCAGATATTTGATCTATTGCTTAAGGAAAAACAGCTGAAGGTACCCGAAAGCCATAAAATCCCTACGGCGCAAGAACTGAACGGGAGACCGTACTGCAAGTGGCATCACTCGTTCACCCATACCACCAATGACTGCAAAGAGTTTCGTCGGCAGATCCAATCAGCGATAGAACAAGGCCAATTGATCTTCGGGCAGTTTGCCATGAAAGTGGACACACATTCGTTCCCTAGCGTCAACATGGTGGAACTCAATCACTCCGCAAGGCGTCGGCTAGATTTCTCGTTCGATGTTAACATGGCAGGGACTGTACACCACCATGGCAAGGATAAAGAAGAATGCGGTCACTCCCGCAGCAAGGAAAAGGAGGCCGGCCCACGCGACCGGCCCCGATATGATGACAAGCGGTACCTCACAGAAGAACAAGTGAGAAGCGTGCGATATCAACGACCACTCTCCACGCATCTCCTTAACAAATATGAGCATCAGTATGACCGACGTCGGCAGAACGACAGAGATGACGAAAGATATCGTCGGTCTGACGTGGACAATGGAAGATATCGTCGGTATGATAGAGACGACGAAGGATATGAACGCCGCGCTAAGGGGAGGTCAAGGGAGCAGGAGGACATGGATAGACACTGGGACTGTCCTTTCTTTAAGCACTGCTGGGACTCAGGAATGAGCCGATTGCCCACAATCGACAACTGCCCGGAGTGTAGACGGCAGAAGAAGGATGCTGGAGAAGTTTCAGTTTTCAACCGTCTAGGGCCTCTCCCGCCACAGAACAAACGAGCTGAGTCATCTCAAGATGAAGACTTTGAGGAGTCAGAAGATGAAGAAGAGGACAGATACCACTGGCCAAGGTGGTGTCCTGATGGACTCAGCCACTCTCAGAAGCGTACGGTTCAGCGGCTACGTAGCTTGGAGCAAGCCGAGGCGCAATACCTGCACATGTTGAGGAAAGCGCGGCCCGATCTGGCCGTGAAAATTCAGCAAACTTTGGACGAGGCGAGTCGTCCACAGAAGAAAGAATGGCGCCCCAAGCAAGCAAAAGCCGACGTGGGTACATCGGCTGGCACAAACATGGTGTTCATACTTCCACCAGAGTTTCGTTCTCCAGGAACTGAAAAAGTGCCGATAGCATAGTTTGACTGCGGTCCACGACCAGTTATCTTTGAAAAGCCACGAGAGAAGGGCTACAAACATATGAAGGCCCTGTACCTAAAAGGTTATATCAACGGGCAGCCTGTCGGCAGGATGTTGGTTGACACGGGAGCGGCAGTCAACATAAAGCCATACTCCATGCTACGGCGTTTGGGACGCTCAAGCGCAGTTCTGATCAAAACCAACGTCACGCTGAACGACTTCAACGGCCAAGCATCAGGGACGCAAGGCGTTCTGAACGTGGATCTAACCGTAGGCCGAAAGACCATCCCAACAACATTCTTCATCGTCGACAGCAAGAGCACCTCCGCTGTCCTGCTAGGGAGGGATTGGATTCACGCCAATTGCTGCATTCCATCTACAATGCACCAATGCATGATACAATGGGATGGAGATGACGTGGAAGTCATGCATGCAGATGATTCGATCGAGGTCTCGATAGCCGGCATGAATATTTGGGACTCGGAAGACCAAGAGCCGCTCTCTGGAGTCAGTTTGGACGGCTGTGATCGCATCGAAGTGACAAAAAACGGGGTGAGGCTGGACTTATCCACCGGCCTGATAGAGTAGCAAGAGCAACATCAATCGACATACGTGGCAAGGCCGATCCCTGCGATCGGCCCCAAAAAATAAAAAGCGATGATCTCACCTCAAGCATGTCACGTAGTCGTAGTGAGGTGACCCCCTCCTGTAGGGGAGCACAAACAAGTTGTAAACCTTCATTGAGCTATTCAATCAACAAGGAGGCCGATTCCAACAATCGGCCAAAATTATCCTCGCCATACGTTCTGCCTGTGTTCAGCATCGATCTAGCAGGCGACGGAAAGCTAGGGTATGGGTTTACATCGGCTGATGAGCTAGAAGAGATTGACATTGGTCCTGGGGATAAGCCACGACCAACATTTATCAGCAAAAAGTTAGATCCGCATCTGAGGGGCCTGATGATAGCTTTGTTGAAAGAGTACCCAGATTGTTTTGCCTGGGATTATACAGAGATGCCCGGGTTAGACAGGAGCATCATTGAGCATCGGCTCCCTCTTAAGAAAGGATTTCGGCCGTTCCAGCAGCGAGCACGACAGATGAAGGCCGAAATTCTAGAAGAAGTCAAGAAAGAGATTGAGAAGATGTTGAGCGCCGGGTTCATCAGGCCGTGCAGGTATGCTGAGTGGATATCTAGTATCATACCTGTAGAGAAAAAGGACGGCCGATGGCGCGTCGCCATAGATTTTCGGGATCTCAACAGGGCCACTCCAAAGGATGAATACCCTATGCCGGTAGCCGAGACATTGATCAATGCAGCTGCTGGTCATAAGGTTTTAAGCTTCATGGATGGCAATGCCCGCTACAACCAAATTTTTATGGCTCCAGAAGATATACACAAGACTGCATTCAGAGTACCAGGTTCGGTGGGCTTGTTTGAATATGTAGTCATGACATTTGGACTGAAAAATGGCGCAACGTACCAATGAGCCATGAATTACATCTTTCATGATCTGATCGGCAAGTTGGTGGAGTTTTACATTGATGACGTCGTGGTCAAGTCTGTCTCAGTAGAAGGACACTTGGAGGATTTGCGACACATCCTGGACCGAACTAGAAAGTTCGTACTTAGAATGAATCCAAAGAAGTGTGCTTTTGGTGTGACGGCCGGTCAATTCCTGGGCTTCCTGGTTCATGAACGAGGAATTGAGATCGGCCTGAAAAGTCAAGAGGCAGTACGAACAATGAAGCCACCTACCACAAAGAAGGAACTCCAAAGTCTCATCGGCAAAATCAACTTCGTCAGAAGGTTCATCTCTAATCTGTCAGGGCGAATTGAGCCGTTCATGGGATTAGTAAAAATCAAACCTGATGAGGAGTTTCACTGGGGGGCAGAGCAACAAAGAGCGTTTGACGATATTAAAGAATATCTAACGAAGCCACCCGTGTTGGTTCCGCCCCAGCAAGACAGGCCATTCTATATCTACCTGTCAGTAGCTGACACTTCCATCGCCTCAGTGGTGGTGCAAGTCTATGATGGTCTGGAAAGTGTCGCTTTCTACCTCAGCAGAAGGATGTTGGATGCAGAAACTAGGTACCCTGAGATAGAGAAGTTGTGCCTCTGCCTATTTTTTACCTGCACCAAGCTTCGTCACGTCTTTCTGACGGCAGAAATCGTCATCATATGCAAATCAGACGTCATCAAACACATGTTGTCGGCTCCTGTTTTGAAAGGCCGACTCGGTAAATGGATGTTTGCATTATCGGAGTTTGATCTCCGGTATCAACCTGCGAAAGCAGTCAAGGGACAAGCGTTGGCTGATCTTATTGCTGAACGAATCAACACGGATATAGCAGCACTGTCTATACGTGCATGGGCCATGTTCTTCGACGGATCGGCTTGTGATGAGGGTTGCGGCATCGGCATCCTACTCGTGTCGCCCCGGGGGGCAACCTATTCCTTCTCCATCAGGCTATCTACCCCTTGCACCAACAATGCCGCTGAGTATGAAGCAATACGCAAGGGGATGGAGTTGCTTATCGAAGCCGGGGCAGAAGCAGTGGAACTTTTCGGAGACTCAAAGTTGGTGATTTCCCAGCTCACGGAAGAATACAAGTGTGAGAGCGAGTCGCTCTTCCCGTTATGGATGCACTATCGCGAGCTAATGACACAATTTAGGTACATAAACTTCAACTGGGTCCCGAGGTCGCAGAATACCGAGGCAAACGATCTCGCACAGATGGCGTCAGGCTACAAGGACGTAGCAGATGGAGCCGATGTCCAGGTGCAGTTCATGGAACCGGATGACTGGAGAGCCGATATCTTCAATTACTTGAAAGATTCGGCTCGGGGGGCACCTAAACGGATAAGGTACAAGGCTATGAAGTATGTCCTTATTGGAGATGACATGTTCTACAGGACTTTGGAAGGGCTACTTCTCAGATGTTTGGGGCCAGCTGAGTCTAATCGGCTCTTACACGAGGTACACTGATGGCGTGTATTTCACACGTTCGTTGGGAACCCCAAGAGGAAGGTATGATGCGCACAGCAGCAAGTTTTCCCTCAGAAAGAAACCAAGGTTTATCGAACCAGGAGGAGCCAAGAAGCACGTTGAAGGTTGATGGCGGCGGGATGTAGTGCGGCGCAACACCAGGGATTCCGGCGCCAACGTGGAACCCGCACAACACAACCAAAGTACTTTGCCCCAACGAAACAAGTGAGGTTGTCAATCTCACCGGCTTGCTGTAACAAAGGATTAACCGTATTGTGTGGAAGATGATTGTTTGCAAGAAAACAAGTAAAGAACAAGTATTGCAGAGAGATTTGTATTTCAAGTATTAAAGAATGGACCGGGGTCCACAGTTCACTAGAGGTGTCTCTCCCATAAGATAAAAGCATGTTGGGTGAACAACATTACAGTGCAATTGACAAATAGAGAGGGCATAACAATGCACATACATGTCATGATAAGTATAGTGAGATTTAATTGGGCATTACGACAAAGTACATAGACCGCCATCCAACCGCATCTATGCCTAAAAAGTCCACCTTCAAAGTTATCATCCGAACCCCTTCCAAGTATTAAGTTGCAAAGCAACGTACAATTGCATTAAGTATGGTGCGTAATGTAATCAACAACTACATCCTTAGACATAGCGCCAATGTTTTATCCCCAAGTGGCAACAACACAACACAACCTTAGAACTTTCTCGTCACCGTCCTGGTGTCAATGCAGCATGAACCCACTATCGAGCATAAATACTCCCTCTTGGAGTTAAGAGCAAAAACTTGGCCGGAGCCTCTACTAGTAACGGAGAGCATGCAAGATCATAAACAACACATATGTAATAACTTGATAATTAACATAACATGGTATTCTCTATCCATCGGATCCCGACAAACACAACATAGAGTATTACAGATAGATGATCTTGATCATGTTAGGCAGCTCACAAGATCCAACAATGAAGCACAATGAGGAGAAGACAACCATCTAGCTACCGCTATGGACCCATAGTCCAGGGGTGAACTACTCACTCATCACTCCTGGAGGCGACCATGGCGGTGAAGAGTCCTCCGGGAGATGAATCCCCTCTCCGGCAGGGTGCCGGAGGAGATCTCCCGTAATCCCCCGAGATGGGATTGGCGGCGGCGGCGTCTCGCAAGGTTTTCCGTATCGTGGTTTTTCGCATCGTGGGTTTCGCGACGGAGGCTTTAAGTAGGCGGAAGGGCAACGTGGGGGCCACACGAGGGCCCCACACCACAGGTCGGCGCGGCCAAGGGCCGGGCCGCGCCGCCCTATGGTGGCGGCCCCTCGTGGCCCCACTTCGACTCCTCTTCGGTCTTCCGGAAGCTTCGTGGCAAAATAGGACCCTGGGTCTTGATTTCGTCCAATTCCGAGAATATTTCGTTACTAGGATTTCTGAAACCAAAAACAACAGAAAACAAAGAATCGGCTCTTCTAGCATCTTGTTAATAGGTTAGTTCCAGAAAATGCACGAATATGACATAAAGTGTGCATAAAACATGTAGGTATCATCAATAATATGGCATGGAACATAAGAAATTATCGATACGTCGGAGACGTATTAGCATCCCCAAGCTTAGTTCTGCTCGTCCCGAGCAGGTAAAACGATAACAAAGATAATTTCTGAAGTGACATGCCATCATAACCTTGATCATACTATTTGTAAACATATGTAATGAATGCAGCGATCAAAACAATGGTAATGACATGAGTAAACAAGTGAATCATAAAGCAAAGACTTTTCATGAATAGTACTTCAAGACAAGCATCAATAAGTCTTGCATAAGAGTTAACTCATAAAGCAATAAATCAAAGTAAAGGTATTGAAGCAACACAAAGGAAGATTAAGTTTCAGCGGTTGCTTTCAACTTATAACATGTATATCTCATAGATAATTGTCAACATAGAGTAATATAACAAGTGCAATATGCAAGTATGTAGGAATCAATGCACAGCTTCACACAAGTGTTTGCTTCTTGAGGTGGAGAGAGATAGGTGAACTGACTCAACATAAAAGTAAAAAGAATGGTCCTTCAAAGAGGAAAGCATCGATTGCTATATTTGTGCTAGAGCTTTTATTTTGAAAACATGAAACAATTTTGTCAACGGTAGTAATAAAGCATATGAGTTATGTAAATTATATCTTACAAGTTGCAAGCTTCATGCATAGTATACTAATAGTGCCCGCACCTTGTCCTAATTAGCTTGGACTACCGGATCATCGCAATACACATGTTTTTAACCAAGTGTCACAATGGGGTACCTCCATGCCGCCTGTACAAAGGTCTAAGGAGAAAGCTCGCATTTTGGATTTCTCGCTTTTGATTATTCTCAACTTAGACATCCATACCGGGACAACATGAACAACAGATAATGGACTCCTCTTTAATGCATAAGCATGTGGCAACAATTATTATTCTCATATGAGATTGAGGATATATGTCCAAAATCGAAACTTCCACCATGAATCATGGCTTTAGTTAGCGGCCCAATGTTCTTCTCTAACAATATGCATGCTCCAACCATTAAGGTGGTAGATCTCTCTTACTTCGTACAAGACGGACATGCATAGCAACTCACATGATATTCAACAAAGAATAGTTGATGGCGTCCCTCAAGCATGGTTATCGCACAACAAGCAACTTAATAAGAGATAAAGTGCATAAGTACATATTCAATACCACAATAGTTTTTAAGCTATTTGTCCCATGAGCTATATATTGCAAAGGTGAATGATGGAATTTTAAAGGTAGCACTCAAGCAATTTACTTTGGAATGGCTGGAGAAATACCATGTAGTAGGTAGGTATGGTGGACACAAATGGCATAGTGGTTGGCTCAAGGATTTTGGATGCATGAGAAGTATTCCCTCTCGATACAAGGTTTAGGCTAGCAAGGTTATTTGAAACAAACACAAGGATGAACGGTACAGCAAAAACTCACATAAAAGACATATTGTAAACATTATAAGACTCTACACCGTCTTCCTTGTTGTTCAAAACTCAATACTAGATGTTATCTAGACTCTAGAGAAACCAAATATGCAAACCAAATTAGCAAGCTCTAAGTGTTTCTTCATTAATGGGTGCAAAGTATATGATGCAAGAGCTTAAACATGAGCACAACAATTGCCAAGTATCAAATTATCCAAGACATTTTAGAGTTACTACATGTAGTATTTTCCAATTCCAACCATATAACAATTTAACGAAGAAGAAACTTCGCCATGAATACTATGAGTAGAGCCTAAGGACATACTTGTCCATATGCTACAGCGGAGCGTGTCTCTCTCCCACAAAGTGAATGCTAGGATCCATTTTATTCAAACAAAACAAAAACAAAAACAAACCGACGCTCCAAGCAAAGTGCATAAGATGTGACGGAATAAAAATATAGTTTCAGGGGAGGAACCTGATAATGTTGTCGATGAAGAAGGGGATGCCTTGGGCATCCCCAAGCTTAGACGCTTGAGTCTTCTTAGAATATGCAGAGGTGAACCACCGGGGCATCCCCAAGCTTAGAGCTTTCACTCTCCTTGATCATATTGTATCATACTCCTCTCTTGATCCTTGAAAACTTCCTCCACACCAAACTCGAAACAACTCATTAGAGGGTTAGTGCATAATAAAAATTCACATGTTCAGAGGTGACACAATCATTCTTAACACTTCTGGACATTGCATAAAGCTACTGGACATTAATGGATCAAAGAAATTCATCCAACATAGCAAAAGAGGCAATGCGAAATAAAAGGCAGAATCTGTCAAAACAGAACAGTCCGTAAAGATGGATTTTATTAGGGCACCAGACTTGCTCAAATGAAAATTCCCAAATTGAATGAAAGTTGCGTACATATCTGAGGATCACTCACGTAAATTGGCTTAATTTTCTGAGTTACCTACAGAGAATTAGACCTAGATTCGTGACAGCAAAGAAATCTGTTTCTGCGCAGTAATCCAAATCTAGTATTTACTTTACTATCAAAGACTTTACTTGGCACAACAAAACACAAAACTAAGATAAGGAGAGGTTGCTACAGTAGTAAACAACTTCCAAGACTCAAATATAAAACAAAAATACTGTAGTAAAAACATGGGTTGTCTCCCATAAGCGCTTTTCTTTAACGCCTTTCAGCTAGGCGCGTAAAGTGTAACTCAAGTGTTATCGAAGGGT